>NC_047085.1:285605053-285905053 GCF_902459505.1 Geotrypetes seraphini | reverse complement strand
AGAAGGGAAACAGAAAAAAAGAAAGGGGGCATCAAGAGGAAAAAAAAGAAAGAAAGGGCAAGGAGAGAGGTAGAAAAAGTTAGGGGAGGGAATGAGGTCTGGAGGAGAGGAAGCATACAGGCTGAAATAAGGGAAGAAAGATTGGATGCACAGTCAGAAGATGAAAGTGCAACCAGAGACTCATGAAATCACTAGACAAGGTAGGAAAAATGATTTTATTTTAAATTTAGTGATCAAAATATGTCTGAATTTATATATGCTGTCTATATTTTGCACTATGGCCCCCTTTTACTAAGGTAAAATTATGTTCTTACCTGTTAATTTTCTTTCCTTTAGAAGCAGCAGATGAATCCAGAGACCAATGGGATAGCTCACTTCTACCAGCAGGTGGAGATAGAGAAACTGATTAACAGGTGTACTTATTTGCTGGCACTCCTCCTGTCTCATCAGTATAGCTCCTTGCCCAAGCACATTTAACCATCAGTAGGTATAGCATGTAAAAAACTTCTTTCCCAGAACACCTCGCGAACAGCAACGATACAGAATACAATCATGAACAACACCCAATCACTAAAAGCCGTACACGAAAAACTGACAACCAGATACCAGAAAGGGTGGGGCTCTGGATTCATCTGCTGCTTCTAAAGGAAAGAAAATTAACAGGTAAGAACATAATTTTACCTTCCTTAGCAAAGCAGCAGATGAATCCAGAGACCAATGGGATGTAGCAAAGCAATCCTTAATTTGGGTGGGAAGCAAACGCCGCCTTCGCAACGACCGAAGCATCAAAAAACCCCTATCGCATGTGCCCGCACATCCATGCAGAGACGCGGAGAGAAGGTACTCTCGGAAGACCAGTTAGCCGTGAGACAAATCTCCTCCAAGGCAAAAACCCTCTGGGCCGAGCCCAAGAAGCAGCCATCGCTCCAGCGGAATGGTCATGAAGTTCAATCGCCACCCGCTCCCCTGCCAGCAGGCAAGTATAAAGAATGTCCTCCTGGACCATTGAGCGAGGTAGGCATCGGACGCCGCCATACGCCTGAGGCGTCCCTCGAAGAATCCCAAAAAGGAGATATAAACCACTAACAGTTGTTAGAAACCGATCTCGCGGAAAACGCTACATACGTTTCAAAAAATGCAGTGAATAAAAGGACTGCTTCCACTATCTCCCTCCAGGAAGAAGGAAGGAAAAGCGAGCATGATGTAAAAGAAAGGATGACCCCCCCCTAGAAAGAAATAGTGGTACCATCCGAACTGACACCCCATATGACGGAAATAAGGAATAGGAATCCCCGTTGAACAAGGCCTGCAACATCGCAACTGCAAAGCTGAAGCCATGACCACAAGGAATCCCATGGTCAACCGCACAGCTCTTTAGAGCCCCAAAGGACAAGGCTAAAATGACGCCATCGGTAACTCAGAAGAAGTACGTGAATGAATTACACCAAACCGGGCTTTCTAAGAGGCGCATGAATATACCGCCTTCTGTTTAGGAACTGAACTACAGGAAGCTGAGAAGTCAGCGAAGGGCCATATACCTAGTTATGTAATGTAATGTAATTTATTTCTTATATACCGCTACATCCGTTAGGTTCTAAGCGGTTTACAGAAAATATACATTAAGATTAGAAATAAGAAAGGTACTTGAAAAATTCCCTTACTGTCCCGAAGGCTCACAATCTAACTAAAGTACCTGGAGGGTAATAGAGAAGTGAAAAGTAGAGTTAGAGGAAAAATAAAAATAAAATAAACATTTTAACAAGACAGCATTGATCTAAATATTTTGGAAGGTAGAAGAGAGGAGAGAAAGGAATAGAAGCATGATGAAGTGATGAAGTGGAGCAAGTAAGTGTAGGAGGAGCGATTGATGTTTCCAGAAAGGGCTTCTTCAGGGAAGTGACTTGGCCGACAGTCCCAGGATGCCTATGTCTCCTCCCCTGAGATGTTCTCCCATCCATGCATTCCCTCCCAGACACACTGCCCGTGCCCCAGCCGCTCCAAGGAGGCTGCCCCAGATGAGGCCCACGGTGAATGCAGGATTCTCTCCTCTGCGGGAAAGCCGCCCGGAGCCGACAGTCGATCTTCTTAGCGGATTGCAGGGGGGGAAGAGTTCACACTCTTGGTAGTATCGGGTCTGTGTGCTCTCGGTGGTTGTGGTTGGTCTCGTTGCTGCTTAGGTGTAAAAGCAGTTGATCTCCACTGCTGCTGATATTTAAAAGCAGGCAGATTGATCTCTCCAATGGACTGCAGGGGGAGGAGTTAATACTCCTGGCAGGATCGGGTCTGTGGGCTCTTGGTGGTTGCGGTAGGTTTCGCTGTTGCTTGTATGTAAAAGCAGATTGATCTATCCAATGGAATGCTGGGGGAAGATCTTATATGTCTGGCTGGATCGTGGCAAAGGGTTCCCGGTAGTGGCGGCTGGTCCTATTGCTGCTTAGGTGTAAAAAAGTTGATCTTCTTATCGGATTGTAGGGGGGGCGGATCTCACATTCCTGGCAGGTTCGGGTCTGTGGGTTCTTAGTGGTTGCGGATGGACTCGCTGCTGCTTAGGTGTAAAAGCAGTTGTTTTCCCAATGCTGCTGATATTTAAAAGCAGGCAGATTGATCTCTCCAACAAATTGTATGGTGAAGAGCATACACGTCTGGCTGGATTGGGACAAAAGCTCTCGATAGTGGCGGCTGGTCTTGGTGCTGCTTAGGTGTAAAAGCAGTTGATCTCCTACTTCTGATGATATTTAAAAGCAAGTATATTGATTTTTCCAACGGAATGCTGGGGGAAGAGCTTACTTGTCTGGCTGGATTAGGGCAAAGGGCTCTCGGTAGTGGTGTTCCTGTAACAAGCCAAGAATGGTAATTGAAGCTGAAGGGAATTGAACGCTATGCCATCGGCAATATACCTGTGCTAAAAAGGAACTCAGGAAGGGTGCAACTGTTGAGAAGTATTCAAGAAAGGAAACACCTCCAAAAGGAAGCAGAAGCCACAGGAGAAGACGTCTGTAGCGCCTGGATAAGAGAAGAAACAACCTGTTTCGCATTACCGTCACACGCCAGTCAAGACTGCTCAAAAGCTAGGTCGTAATACCAAAGTAGTATGAATATCCATGTTGATCTCAATCAAGGAGAGCAAAGTCGGAGATCAAAGGAAACTTCTCAGTCCGGCTGTCGAAAGGCTCAACAGATCTACATAGCAAGGATGGCGCAGCCAATCCAGAGATTGTACCAATACTGTGCCCCTAAAGCGAGCTTGAGATGGCAAATCCAAGCTATCATCAGCCAGGGGAAAACAGTGAAAAAGAGAAACCAGAGGAGTTTTTTATTTTTTTTTTTAAAGCCTACAGCACCTGGTATTCCCAGGAGGTCACCCATCCAGGTACTAAACAGGCCCTATCCTGGTTGGCTTCTGAGATCCGACGGGATCGGGCACATTCAGGGTGGTATGGCTGTAAGAAAGAAGCCACACTGTTACCCCCTTTAACTCCCACTTCCTGTGCCCGCCTAAGAAGCTAGGAAGCATGGAATTGTGAGACGAGGCCATGAGGTCAAGTTCCAGGAGATCTTATTTCCACCACAAAAAAAAGTGGAACACCTGAGCCAAAATTCCCAATAACCAGGATGTAGAAGATATCACTATAACTAACGTCTACACTTCTAGAGCGTACGCAGTGCTGTACACAGTAACATCCAATAAATGGGCTATGCTCAGATTTCACAGAGAGAAAGACTAACCAAACTCTTTTCCTGACCTGAAAAATGATCGGTCAACCGAATAGAAAGTTGAGGGTCCACCCATCGAAGTAGAACAACCACTGTACCTGGCAACTGAGTACATCACCTACTGCCCAAGCTGCAGAGAAACACCCCCATCATAATACTGACTGAAAGGGCCCTCAGCGGCATTCTGGAAGAATGGTCTGAAGCTCCAGAAAGGAAGCCTGACCATGCTCAAGAGTAGAAGAAGAAAACAGAACTTAGTCGCCTCTGAAGACCAGACTCCTGAAGCTGAGGATGGAAGCCACCGAGCCCCCCAACCCGACAGTCCGGAATAGTCGGTGGTCATAAGCTAGTCCAGGAAAGACCGAGGCATGCCCTGGAAAGACAATCTTTCTGAGCCCCCAAATCATACAAAGCTATGCAGGAGAAGCCTAGCAACTAATAGGAGCCCAGAGATACCGAGAACCACTGGAATAAAAGCGGCTGCTGAGCGTTAGAAGGGAAAGCAAGCCAAGGTTCCCAGAGGGGTCAGCAATATGGATGCTAGAACCTGAACAGAATCCCATACTCTTAGCCATGGTAAGCGAAGAACGCCAATCTGAGATCGAGACTCCACACTCAAGGCTCCGGAAAGAAATACAAGTCTCTCCTATAAGAATAACAGCATCAACCCGATATACCTATAACTAGTATAGGAAAAAAGAGCACTGCAAATATGAAGATGCGCATGTAAAGAATTGAGGAACAGAAACCACCCGCTTCGTGTCCGTCAAAAGACCCGACTGGAAGTCGTCCGAATCAAGCAGGCAGTCACGCATAAATCAGACAAATCGCCTGGCAGTGCCAACGAACCCTTGGGTAGGTGAAATGGAATGTGCCCAAACCGAAAGCGCTGCTCCAAGAGAGGCAGGCCAACCTAGTGCTGACTCAGAGTCCATAGAGAAAATGTAAATATCTTCCCCGGTTGACTGCAGAAATGGGTAACCCTGAGAAACTAATGCAGCCGAATGGAATCCAGCCTGCCCAAAGCCCCCATCTTGGCCACCCACTAATAAGTGGTACCCTAAGAACTACAAGAACTGTCCCGAGGACCAGCCACACTTCAAAGAGAAACGCAAAACAGAGAGACTCTGGAAACGTGAGGAGGATGCAAAGGTGCAAGCATCCTGAAAAAAGTTCACAGCTCCCTGACCTGACAGTAAAGCGACTACTCCTTCATGAGAAAACTGTCAACCTGGAAAAAGAACACCGTCTTGCGATGTGAAAGGGAGCATGAGGACATTCAGCAACCTGCCTGAGCTTTACGCAAGCAAAGGAAAGACAAGGCGCACCAGGCGTAATCCAGAAGCAGCATACGCCTCTCCCGAGAAACGAGCTGTACCTGGCCGAAAACAGACCAGGTCTCCACTCCAAAAGAGAGCGTAAGGGGAGAATTCATTGGGCATACAGTGCCAGCTACCCTATGACCTCGCAAGCAGAGGATCTTGCCCTTAGGGATCAGCCGCCACTAGACCATGCTTCTAGAGCGGAAGGCCGTCTAGCTTTTTTTTTTTTTTTTTTAAATAGACTTGAACCTTCGCCTCTTCTTTTGGAGCCATATCAGCTCTACTCCTTAGCTGGGGCTTGAACCTCAGTTCCTTGTTACTAACCCAGCACACAACCCTTGCGCCACCAGGTTTTCACAGACAAGCTGGCCCACAGCAAGAAGAAAAGAACCATCAGGCCTCAAGAGAGACCCTCAACTCGGAATTACTGCAACTACCCCGCAGAAACCAGTCTAGAGCCCAAGCAGGCGGACGCAGCACCCAGGCAGAAGGCCTAAGGAAACCTCCAACATCGCCGCACGTTATCGGAACCCCGAGTGAAGAAATGAACCACACGAATGATACACTGGCACGCCCTTGACACCTACTCCACCTTGCTGTTCGCTAACCCATAAGGCAGCAAAACCAAGCGTCGGCAGCCAAACTCAGGGCAGAAACTTAATGTGGAAGTGCCTAGGGATATAAATGGACAGCCCCCAATAACAACTAGTTGCCTATTCTTTTTTTTTTTTTTTTCTTGTTAAGAGAAGCATGTGGACAAACACCACAGCAAATGGAGCACTGCAATACGGGGCACAGCTGATTTCAACCAAAAATAAGCCGCGGTACACGCTTAAGTTAGCTGCAGGACATGAGTCAATGAACCCCGCGGCGCTGGGGGCCCAAGCGCGGGCACTTTCCTGCCAGAATCAAAACCGGCTGGCTCCCCCAACAGCGCTGTACAAAACAGACCGGGAGCTCATAGCCAAAACCGCAGCACACCGCTCCGCAAAGCAGACGGCGAGGCCCGCGCTGAGAACGGCAGCCGCCCAGAATAACTCCCCGAGTATTGCAGTGCTGGCGACCCAAACTCGGACTGTTTCGCGCCAAAATAGGCCGGCTCCTAGAACATTGCCGCTCACACCGGACTCGGAGCCCATAGCCGAAGCGTATAAAAAATGCAAAACACACCTCGGGGAGGAAAGGGGAAAAGGCGCATGGCTCCCAACAGTAGGGGAGCACAAGCTCGCACCACCCGCGCTATAGAACGATTCAGCTCCAGTTCAGATAATGTATAACACACCCGGAGCCGTCCTCACAATTTGCGGCCATATCGAGAGCCACACAGTTACATTTACCCACGGGCCGTGGCAGTATCAGGAAAAATGTCCCAGAAACTACCAACCCCACAGCACAAGCGCTAGGGTAAGCAAAAGAAGCGCTCCTTAGTTATGCGCAGGAATACAGAGGCCACCTACTTCACTGAAGCAAGCTCATACAAAAACATATTCCACCACAAAACAAAACTGCCATCGTCAAAAACCCACAGCTCTCACACAACCACAAAGTTCAGAGACCAGTAGAATAAAACACATACTCACAATCTACTGGATAGTGCCGGTAGACGCCGGCAACACCTGCTGCCTAGCACGAGCAGGGCAAAAAGTCAGCTGTGTAGGCCCCCTTTTTTTTTTTTTTAAATGGGAAAGAAGAAAAATAGGGACCAGGGCAGACCCTCTATCATTGGAGGGAGGGTGAGGCAGGGACAAGGGGGGGGCTCAAGTGTAACCTCTAAAGCCGGCACCGATTAGCCGGACACCCCTGTCTCACTGAAGAGAAAAAGCTCAACAGGAGAAACAGAATGGCAGTCTCACTGAAGAGAAAATCTCAACAGGAGGTAATAAAGTTCCAGCCACAGCCAGAATCCAGGAGCTAGTTGAATAGCGACTTCCACCTGCTCGGAGATAGAGAATACTGATGAGACAGGAGGAGTGCCAGCAAATAAGTACACCTGTTAATCAGTTTCTCTATCTCCACCTGCTGGTAGAAGTGAGCTATCCCATTGGTCTCTGGATTCATCTGCTGCTTTGCTAAGGAAATCACAATAGTGTTTTTTAGCACAGGGAGCCTATGAGCGTCGAGAGCAGCGCTGGGCATTTAGCGCAGTTCCCTGCGCTAAAAACTGCTATTGTGGTTTAATAAAAAGGATGGGGGGTATATTTGTCTATTTATGTATGGTTGTTACTGAGGTGACAATGCATAGAGTCATCTGCCTTGACCTTTTTGAAAAAACCCAGAATAGGAATGATAATTAACATTTTCTCAGCGTATAGTGTGCTTTGTGTTTTTTAATTTTATTGTTGGTAGATCATTTTGACTTGGCCATTTTAAAGTAGCTCGCAAGCCCAAAAAGTTTGGGCACCTCTGAGCTAGAGTGTTGAAGCTGTGTATTTCTATTTTATCCCCCCTTTTACAAAACTGTGGAGCATTTTTTAGCGCCAGCCGTGGTGGTAGCAGCTCTGATGCTCAGAATTCTATGAGCTTCAGGGCTGTTACCACTGTGGCTAAAATCCACACTACAGTTTTGTAAAAGGGTGAGGGGTTAGTTTGTGATGACATATTCCATACTAGGCGAAGGTGTTTTCTGTGTTCTGTGTGTTCGAAAGACATGGTTTTCTGTTAGGATTGACGATGTAGGATTGATCTGTGCTGGTCTGGCTTGTTTAGTTTTACAATGGGTGTATTGATGTACTGCTCACTGCAATATATAAGATGCTGCCTTTTCCTAGGTACTCATGTGTGACGTGTGGTTTGTTACTAAAAATCATGTTTTTCTTACAGATGGGGGGGGGGGTTCCAAAAAATGATGGGCCCCGGGTGTTACATATGCTAGGTACGCCACTGTATATAAAGATACCAGAAAGCTGGCATAGCAAAAACTTTAAGTAAATTGTTATTCTTCTAAGTTTTGAGTATTTAACCCTCCCACAATCTCACGGGCACTCATTTCAAGTTTCAAGTTTATTGAGATTTTGATTTAAACGCAATATCAAATATTTTCAATGCGTATAAAAAAAATAAATTTGGGGAAATAAATAAAACCATTTGAACAATAAACATACAAACATATCCATAGATGATTAAAATTACATAAGGAGTACAAGGATAAACTACATTTGTTTAAAAATGCGTCCTCCGCGCCTGCTCATAAATTTGTGGAGTATGTAACTTATCGCTCATGCATATTTTTTTTTGCACACACCTCATCAATCCTTAGACGGAACATTGGTCCTAGGCCACCATAGCACAAATTCCTGTATTATGCTTCTGCTGTGCACAACAATAAATAATAAACACTGCTGTCATACTTTTTTTTGTCCCCTACCGATTTCCTGATAGCACCCCCCCCGGACAAAAGTGGGGGGGAAGGTGTGCGTGGGGGGGCCCAATAGGATTGCTCAGTAAGGGGCCCAGAAATTTCTGATGGCGGCCCTGAGCAGCAGTCACCCGCTCCCAGAGACCTATACAGCTGATGTGGCCCCTCCCTCCGCCCCTCCAGCTCCCAATGGGCCACTTCCCTAAGCGCTCTCTTCCAGCCCACCAAGTCTGGGGGTTTCGCATCAATCCACTTCCGAAGAACACCCCTTTTAGCTACAAGCAGGGCCACATAAACAAAACGCCACTAGGCAGCATTAAAACCCTGATCGAAAAATTCCACCTCATGACCCAGAACCAAGATGCGATAGGATCACTGGACTGGCAGCCCCAGGACCTGGACAAGGAAATCCAAAACCCCATTCCAGTAAACCCCCAAGATCTGGCATTCAATGAACATGTGCAATAGAGTCCCAGATGCGCACCCACACTTCGTACAGTCTGCAGAGCCCCACAAGCCAGCCTGCAACCCCCTCAGCCGGGTAAAGTAGGTGCGATGAAGCAATTTAAACTGGAGTTCCTGTAACTGTGCGTTGCGTGCCCCCGCGGCGATGTTAGAGAAACAAGTCCGCAGCTCCTCCAGGGTAATGGTCTCTCCCAGCTCTCCAGACCACTTAGAAGCTGAAATTGATAGAGAGATCCGAGAACGCACCAAATGTCCCAATGAGGGTGGTCAGGTGAGGGATAGATTCCCAAGCTCTGCTCACAAATAACAACATATCATCTGCAAAAAGCGTGATTTTACAAACCTCAGTACCCACCCGAATGCCCGAAATATCTGGACAGGTCCGAATTTTGTGAGCAAGAGGCTCCAAGGATAAAATAAATAAAAGCGGGGATAAGGGACAGCCCTGTCGCGTGCCCCTATACAGCGAGAAGGAGGCAGTCCGACGTTTATTAATGAGTAGCTGGGCCGTAGGGGACATATAAAGATGAATGAGCCACTGATGGAAAGGCCCTGAAATACCAAATTTTTGTACCACCCAAAAGAGATAAGGCCAAGTCACCTTGTCGAAGGCCTTTTCCGCGTCCAGACTAGCCAGAAGATCATCACCCTCGCGGCCCCTACCCTCCTGAAGGGCCACCAGCGCCCGTAGGATATTGGATGATGCGAAATGTCCTGGAACGAAGCCGACCTGGTCAACATGGATCAGGGAAGGAATCACCTGGGCCAACCTGCTCGCCAAAATCGCAGTCAGAAGCTTCATATCTTGGTTCAGCAAAGAGATAGAATGGTATGATCCCACCAACTCCGGGTCCTTCCCCGGCTTCAGGAGGACCACCACGTGAGCGTGACTCTGTGCAGGGAGGACGCAGCCAGTGCTCTGCATGTCTGCATACAGGGCCACCAGGACTGATCTTATCTGGGGTTTCAAAATTTTATAAAACTCCGGTCCCATCCTGTCCAGCTTCAGCTTCAGCCTTTGCCAGCTTCAGCTTCCCCACCGCAGTATGAATCTCGGCACACAAGATAGGGGCATTTAACCGAAATAATTGTTGATCCGACACCTGAGGTAAGGCAAGATCCCGGAAGAAGGAATCACGGGCTACTAGATCAGAAGGGCCCATAAAGGTCCTGGTAAAAACGGACAAATTTGTCCTGAATCTCCGCCTCCTCTGTATAAACCGTATGATTACTATACCGAATACGAGAAATACGAGTGGCCTTCCGGAACAGCCGCACCAGATTAGCCAATAGTTTTCCTGCCTTGTTCCCCCACTAGTACAACCGAAACTTATAAACGTCAATATGAGACATGGTGCGCTCGGTGAAAATAGCATTGATTTGTTTACTTAAGCTCAAATATTCCGCGTGATGAACCTCCAAGGGCTTCGCATGTAAGGCAATCCTGCACTGATGCAATCGTCGAGTGAGAGATACCAATGCCTCATCATGAGTCCGGCGTTGCTGTACCATATAAGCAATGATCCGCCCTCGTAGAAAGGCCTTGGCGGCTTCCCAGAAGATGGTGTCCGAAACTTCCCCCCCACCCCCCCGCATTTGTTTGGCAATAAAAATTCCATTCCGCCCGGAGATAGGCATGAAAAGTCTTGTCCAAGTAGAGTGTGAGATTAAGATGCCAGATACGATCATGAACAGGTCCCTGCCAATGCAAAGTTAGGGATACGGCGGCATGGTCACTGAAAGGAACGTCAAGGATATGCGTGCGCACCACCCGTCCAATAGACTGTGACGGCAGCAGAATGTAATCCAATCGAGAATGAGTATGATGCACCCCGGAATAAAACATAAAATTTACTTCCCCAGGATGATGAGCCCTCCACACATCAATCAGACCAATCACGCCAATCCGTTCGTTACCTCCCCGCACCACCCTGGGAGGTTTACAGTCTATCGTAGGGTCACTAGGGATGTTAAAATCTCCTGCCAAAATGAGTTCATAATTGGGCAAAGCCAACAGTTGGACCAACACCGCAGAAAAAAAAGAGTGGGCGTATACATTTGGGCCATATATACTGCACAGTACCACCGGCCGATCCTGGAGGGTGCCAGCCCAGAGGACGAAATGGCCCTGAGGGTCCACAACAGTCTTGTGTTGAATCGCCACCACTGCCTTGTTAATAAGGATAGCGACACCCCACTGCCTAGAATTATAGGAAGAGTAGACAGCCTCCCCCACCCAATTCCTCACCAATATGGAATGTTCACTAGAGGTAAGATGTGGCTCTTGTAGAAAGGCCACCGACGCTTTCTCTCTTAAGCACCTTCTTACGTTTGATGGGAGAGTGGAGGCCATCCACATTAAGGGTAATATAAGTCAAGTCAGCCGTAGCCATGGGAACTGCATAGATGAAACAAAGAAGTAAGAGTTGTATAGACGTCCCTAGAGGTCTCCCAGCTGAACCCTCAGGGAAAGAAAAGAGAGGAAGAAATCTCCCAGTCGCTGAAGGGTGCCCAACCCCATTCCCCCCTCCTCCCTCAAAGACCACCCAGCCACCAAACCATAATCTCAAACAGCCCCCACCACACAAGCACCCCCCCACCCCCCAGCCAAGCTGGCTCAAACCCCCCCTTGCCATCTCCCAACAAACCCCCCAACCCTACCAGATTAGAAAAGAGAAAAGAATGCCCCCAACCTCCCCCCGCCCAACCAGAAAGAAAGCTCAGAATAATAAAGTAGCATGCGTATAAAACCACCATGTATCAGTCAAGAGGTTCCCAATGAAGACCAAGTAGGCAAATGTAGCCTTCGCGGGAAGCAAGGATTAACATAAAGCAGCAAGCTAGCAAAAGAAAAATAAAGTAAAACAAAGAATAAAACAAAGAAGTACAAGCAGGCCGCAGGCTTCCTAAATGGCCATAGAACAAACAAGAAAGGCCAAATAAAGGCTAAGAGCAGCTGCAGGTCTGCAAATTCAGTACCATGGAGAAAAAACCTCAGAGGAGGCTATCGGAAGGTAACCATCAGAGTGCCAAAACATCAAAGCCCTGCATAGGGTCCGAGTCCAAGACTCCAAACAATGTCCAGCTACAGCATAAACCTTCCCCACTCCATGGCAGCAAATGTATGAAAGAGTGGGAGGCCCTTCCATGCCAGTACGCGGCAAAAGTCAAGAAGGTCCTGTCCATCAGGCACTCAGCGCCCCGTGCCAGCTCTCCCAAACTCAGTATGAAAGGTAAAGGGAGTCTGGCACAGAGCAATGGAGAGGATCCACTCCACCTGGATGTACTCCACCTAAGGGCGTCCATGAGTAAGAAGGGCCAAGTCCCTCAAAACAAAAACAAAAAAAAGAGAAAACCAAAGCAGAAAAAGGCAGAACAACAGGCCCATGTGCTCCAAGGTATGCACAAGAGCACAAAACCAGCAACCAGCACAGGCATATCCCCTCAGCTCCACAGCAGACAAGATTATGGGGTCACCCCTCCATGCAGGCCCTCCGTATAAAGTTTGAGCTCCTCCAGGGTAGTGCAGAGGCGAGGTCCAGTGTCAGCATGAATAAGGACTTTGGTGGGAAACAGGACCGTGAAACGAACCCCCCGGTTCCGGAGCTCGGCGCAATAAGGAGCCAATGTACTTCGAATAGCAGCCACCGCCGGTGAGTAATCATTGAAGAGTAGCAGTTTGGCGCCCTCATACTCCAGGGACCCGGCCTTCTGATACAAAGCCAGGATGCGATCTTTAATGGCAGCATTAAGGAATCGGGCGATCACGGGTCTAGGTCTAGCATCTCCTAGTCTGATGCTCCCAACGTGGTGCACCCTCTCCACCACAGCCCGAGACTCCACTAACTCTTGGGTGATAGCGTGGTCTGGCGAAGTTTTTGCGGTCGCGGGGCCTTGGCGGGCATAACACCCCCGGAACACTCCAGCTCCCCATCGGCAAGCACCCCTGCTGATTCCTGGCAATACACGGCACAAAGCACAGCCAAATTAGAAGAAAAAAAAATAGGCGCATGCCACTAAAAAAAAAAAAAAAAAGAGCGGGGAGAGGTCGGCGCTCAGGCAAAGAGCCACCGCTCAGCAGCGCGTCATCAAGTGACCCCCCTTATTTGTCTTTTTAATCATAATAACACAATACCATATGTCAGCTTATAATAGCAGGTATAGAAGAGATCTAGGATGGCCAATTTATAGAATTTAAAACCATCTTCTCTATAACTGAATTTCAAAGGTCTGGTATAAACCAACCCACACCGCCCTAGCACCCCTCTAACACATCCCATTCTATAACCTCCTTCCCTCCCCTCCCATGGTATAATCTAAAATATTCAACTGTGTGTTTTATATTCTGTATGAGACCTCGTCCCAAAATGGCAACCATATCTGTTTGAATAAGTATCATAATTTGAAAGAAGCATTTTTTTTTCATCAGTCCTTTACATTGTTACATTGTGTGCGTGTGAGTGGGTGGGTGTGGGGTGGGCTGGGAGGCAGTTCTGAGATCATCCAATTTCTCAATATATATTTTTTGGCTAACAACTGTGCTTTCAGGCATACACTGCTGACCGTCTCCCTAATCAAATATAAGGAAGTTAGCCACCACTAGATAATGATGTAAATATTTTAAGTGGGGAAGAACTTTCTCCTGGAAGATTTTAAAGTATTCAAATTAGAGGGTTGCTTGGGGACAGAAATTTTACCCATCTCTACTCATCTCCATTGGAATCCTACCCATACCCATCTGTACTGGGATCGGTAGATGGAATGTTGCTACTTGGGGTGTTTTGACAGGAACTAGTGACCTGGATTGGCCACTGTGAGAATGGGCTACTGGGCCAGATGGACCATTGGTCTGACCCAGTGAGGCTAGTTTTATGTCCATTCCCTCACATACCTTTAGGAATTGACAATATTATTTACTTGCTTGCAGCCCTCTGTTTCCTCCCAACCTAGGATTACCATATGACTCCAGAAAAAGGAGGATGGATTGAAAGCAGTGGAAGTAAAACCCCTAAATCTGTCCACCTTTTTCTGCCCTGTGGCCATTTTGGAGTTGCTGAAGCCGATGTACAGCAGCGTGAAAGTTTGGCATAATTTTTAAGCAAATTATGAAAAATTTCCCCTGATGTAGCTTCTTTGTGAAGCGAAACAGTAATACTTGCTGTCGGGAGAGGATCGCTGGAACAACTTTTGAAGGAGATAATGAAATGGATTGCTACAGATAGATGATCTTCAGATAAGTTATATTCTATTCACGCTGTATTTTTTTTTTAAAGCATTTTTTGCCAAGATTACATTTCTGTGCATATGACACTTTTGTGTATTGTCCTCAACAGTAGCCATTAACTTATTGTCTTGTGCAGTGGAATGCGAATTATTATCCGAATCTTAAGGAAAAGTTTGAAAAGGATAAGTCCATTTGAAAATATGAGAGACTGATGAAATATATATGTGTGGAGTTTTTCTCAGACCAGTGATGATACAGACGGCTTAGGGTACAGTGTTGTCCCGGTTGTCTGTGTATGAGGTCTGTTTTTCTCCACCTTTTTGTGTTTATAATTTCATGTCAATTTTGTTTCCTTTTTGAATGGATGATTGAAATTACATGCAAAGTTGATTAACAGTGTGTTTTTTCCTGTTCTCCTTTTTCTAGAGCCATATGGTAACTCCATCCCAGCCCAAACAGCCTCCCATGTTTTTTTGGCAAGGTATTCGCTATTCAACCAATGAGTGTTCCAAACCTCATTCTGGTGCTCCAGCTGCCTCTCTACATATATTCCAAGCCTCGTTCTGGTGCTCTGATTGTCTTTCTAAGTGTATTCCAAGTCTCATTCTGAAGTCAGTAGAGATTTTGACTATACTCCTGTAGGAATCCCACAGCAACCTCTTCCATCCCAATGGGAATCCCATAGCAAATCTTCCATGAACACAGGAATCCAACAAGTTCCAAGGGATTTCCACAATCTCCATTCCCATACAGCTTTCTATTTCCTCCTCCTGCTGTGGATGTTAACGAGGGGGGTGCCAGCAGGAGGGAGCGGGCATCTCTCTTTGCTGGACAAGTTGTGGTGGGGTTCAGGAGTTCCCTGTTGTGGCCACTCAGCCAATTATGGAAGTGGAATTCCCCCCACCCCCATTAACTGAGTGGCAGGGACTACCCAAAGCTGCAATTCTGTAACTGGTGCCCTAGAATGATTGACAGGCAATCCGAGTTGGGTGCCGGTTACACTATCATGGCTTTCGAGAGTCCCTGATGCTCAGCTGATGGGGGAAATTCCCCTTGCGCAATCAGCTGCTGTTGTCTAGCGTCAAAGATAGGCAGCTGAAATGTAGGCTAGGGTTATCCAGGCATATTTTTCAGCCGCCTATCTTTGCATGATTTGTGGCTGGATAGCTGCTTTAGCCCGCCTAATGCCACTTCCGGCTTTGGCCACACCTACTTTGCCATTCCACAGCCTAAAGCAGCCGCATAGCCATGATTCCAAAGGCCATTTCAGCCGCCTTTTATTTAATCATCGGTAGGCGCTTCAATCCTGCCATTAATGACAGCATTTTTCAAATACTTAGGCATTGGCAATATTTACCGATATCTAAACTTAGGCGCTGGTTATAGAATTTCCTCCACAGTGCCATGTCAGGTCTGAACTTTTGTGGACTTCACACAATAAACTGATTTGTTCAGTCTCCTGGCTCTTCATTGGAGGTCCCACTTTTCTTGGCTGGACTTGATAGAAGCTCATATGTATGTCTGATAATGTATGTTTCCAGAATACCTGGATTGATTTGTTAGTGAGGTATAAACAGAATCAACTGAGCATGTTTTGTCTTACCCTTAACTCTGAAACCTTGCAAGAAGCAGAGAATTGACCACTAGGTCAGACACCAATGATATTTAAAGAAAGATAAAGATCTTGTTTACATTCAACATGTATTCAATGATGTCCTGTGATGTACAAATGATGAAATCCTCTTTGCTTTGGATGAAAAACATTAATCTTATCCAAGTTTCTTTATTCTTTGATATACCGTTTATCAAACAGGTACCTAAATGGTTTACAATTGAAATAGATAAAAACTAAATTTAAAATGCTACAATCTTCTCCAGCATTTATGAAACAAAAGATGGTAGATGACATTTAACCCCCCTCCCCTTTACAAAATAGCAAAAGCGGTTTAGCTGTTCCCGACACTCATAGAGTTCCTATGAGGGTCAGGAGTAGAGCACCAGCCTGCGCTAAAAACCGCTTTTATGGTTTTGTAAAAAGAGGGGGGGGGATTTAATGTGAACAAGTGCAAAGTGATGGATGTGGGAAAGAGGAACCCTTATCACTGCTGTATTTATTCACACACACCTTGTATACCAGCTTTTTAGGAAACGTGCACTATATACAGCATGTGGGAAAAAAAAAGTATATTTCTGCTCATTTTCATTTGCCAATGACAAGGAGTGACATCATTAATGTTTTGCACTGGTGCTCACAATTCCATTCGCTCTTAATTATATCATTCAATCCAAAAACCAAACGTCACTCCTTATCAACAGTGACAAAACCTTGGCTGTAGCTTTATTATAATGAACATCAACTTTAAACAGCAATAATTAACATAATACTGTCTCCTTACAATACCATCTCACTTCTTCTGCAGCTAAGCACACTAGCTGTTCTATTGTGACCCTACAATTTAACCCTTTCCACTCATAGGCACATCCTGCAGTACTGTAAGGCCATGCTCCAACTCAAGTGAGTCCCCCACTTAAACACACTGAACTCCAAATCTTCCCCAATAAATATGCCTTTCCTTGCCCCCCTTTCTTTCCAACATAAACAAAGAGAGCTATTAGCTTGTCATTGCTTGCCCCACCAAATCAGCTGTGGCCAAATTAGAAACATAGAAGCATGATGGCAGATAAAGGCCAAATGGCCCATTTAGTCTGCACATTCAAAGTAACCATTTTCTTTTTCTCTCACCGAGAGATCCCACATGCCTATCCTAGGCCCTTTTGAATTCAGTCTCTGTCTCCACCACCTCTTCTGGAAGACTGTTCCATACAACTACCACCCTTTCTGTACAAAAGTATTTCCTTAGATTACTCCGGAGCCTATCACCTCTTAACTTCATCCTATGCTCTTTCATTGTAGACTTTCCTTTCAAATTAAAGAGATCGACTCATGCGTATTTACATTACATAGGTATTTAAACATCTCTATCATATCTCCCCTCTCCCACTGTTCCTCCAAAGTATACAGATTGAGATCTTTAAGTCTGTCCCCATATGTCTTATGATGAAAACCACTTACCATTTTAGTAGCCTTCCTCTGGACCGACTCCATCCTTTTTATATCTTTTTGAAGGTGCGGCCTCCAGATTTGTACACAATATTCTAAATGAGGTCTCACCAAAGTCTTATACAGGGGCATCAATACCTCCTTTTTGCTACTAGCCATACCTCTCCTTATCCAACCTAGCATCCTTCTAGCTTTTGCCGTCACCTTTTCAACCTGTTTGGCCACCTTAAGATCATCACATACAATCACACCCAAGTCCCGCTCTTTTATGTCGTGCACATAAGCTCTTCACTCCTTAATCTGTACCATTCCCTCGGATTTTTGCAGTCCAAATGCAAGACCTTGCATTTCTTAGCATTAAATTTTAGCTTCCAAATTTCAGATCATTTTTCAAGCTTTGCCAGGTCTTTCTTCATGTTATTCATACCATCTGACATGTCTACTCTAGTGCAGATTTTGGTATCATACGCAAAGAGGCAAATCTTACCCGACAACCCTTCAGCAATATTGTTTATAAAAATGTTAAAAAGAACAGGCCCAAGAACAGAACCTTGAGGCATACCACTGGTAACATTCCTTTCCTCAGAGTGATCTCCATTGATCACTACCCTCTGTTGCCTTCTACTCAACCAGTTCTTGACCCAGCCCGTCACTTTGGGACCCATCCCGAGGGCACTCAGTTTATTTATTAGACGTCTGTGTGGAACACTATCAAAGACTTTGCTGATATCTAAATACACCACATCTAGTGCACATCCTCTATCCAATTATCTGGTCTGCCAGTCTAAGAAATTGATCAGATTTGTCTGACAAGACCTACCTCTAGTGAATCCATGTTGCCTCTGGTCCTGTAATCCACAGGATTCCAGAAACTTGACCATTCTCTGTTTTAAAAGAGTTTCCATTTATTTGCTTATCACAGAAGTCAGACTTACCGGCCTGTAATTCCCTACTTCTTCCTTACCTCCATTTTTGTGGAGAGGGACCACATCCGCCCTTCGCCAGTCTTCCAGTACCACTCCTGACTCTAGAGATTCGTTGAAAAGGTCATTCAGCAGAGCTACCAGAACTTTCTTCAGTACCCTACACCATCCGGCCCCATTGCTTTATTTTAGCTAGCTCCTCATGAACACAACCCTCTGAAAATCGATCAGATCCCTATGCACATCCCTATGCACATTTGTCTTCTGCAGTCCCGCTCCCGGCGCTTCAGCCATGAACACAGAACAAAAATATTGGTTAAGCAATTCAGCCTTTTCTTTATCAGCTTCTACATATTCTTCCCCTTCACCTTTGAGTCTTTCAATGCCACTTTTGCACTTCTTCCTATCACTATCCTATCCTGGGCCCAATCTGTACAAATGAAACTGAATGAGTCCAAAACCAAACTCCTTTGGCTCGGCCCAATTTCAGATCATTTACCCACCTCCATCCCTCTACCTTCCGGCCCCACTCTTCATCTTGAATTTTCAAGCAAAGTCCTAGGCATCATCTTAGATGCCTCTCTCTCCTTCAACGATCACCTCAACTACCTGGTAAAAAAATGCTTCTTTAGCCTCCATATGTTAAGAAAAGTAAGATCTTGCTTTCATCACTCTCATTTCGCCATCCTCGTCCAATCCACCATCCTCTCTAGACTAGACTACTGCAACTCCATCTATATAAGCCTAACTAAGAAAAACCTCCATAGACTTCAGCTAATTCAGAACGCCGCTGCCAAGCTTATTTTCGCAAAAGGCAAGTTTGATCACGTTTCCCCACTCCTCTCCAAGCTTCACTGGCTCCCAGTATACTCCAGAGTCCTCTATAAATGTGCCTGCTTAGCCTTCAAGATTCTACATGGCATCCTTCCTCCCGTTATCCCACTCTTCTGGAACTCATCAAACCCGCTCTCTTCTAGACCCTCCCAAAAACTGAAACTATCTTTCCCATCTATAAAAGGTATATCCCGCGCAGGAAAACTTGGAACATCCCTCCCCTTTAGAACCATTGAACTCTGGAACAACCTCTCATCCCCGCTCAGAAATTCTAGCTCCTTCCAATCCTTCCGTAAACGCTTGAAAACTTGGTTCTTCTCAAAAATCTAATTCTCCTCCCGTTCTCTAGTACCCTGCCCCTCTCTATCCTCTCAGTCCCTCTCCTATATCCCTTCTTTGTAATTCCTTTCCTCTTAACCTCTGTAAACCGTACCGAGCTCTGCGCATGCAGAGATGGTGCGGTATACAAACCTAATGGTTTAGTTTAGTTTAGTTTACTAAAAGATATCTTCTCTCCCTGTTTTACTATCAGCTATTTTTTTCTTCCATTTGCATCTTTGCTTTCCTGACTACAAGACCATCCTCTCTTAACTTTTCCAGATATTTTTGCTTGTCTTCCTCTTTCTGCAATCTTTTGTAGTTTATCAAAGCTAACTTCTTATTCCTTACCTTCTCAGCTATTACTTTTGAGAACCAAAGTGGCCTTCTTTTCCTCTTACCTTTACTTACTTGCCTCACAAAAAGGTTTGTTGCCCTTACAATTGCTCCTTTTCAATTTTGCCCACCATATTTCCACTCCTTCCAGATGTTCCCATCCAAACAATAATTCCTTGACGTAAACCCCCATCTGAACAAAGTTAGTTTTTTTATAAAGTTTAGAATCTTTGCTTTTGAATGAGCCCTCTCTATACCCATCTTAATATTAAACTGTACCATGCAGTGATCACTGGATGCCAAATGATCACCCACTGTAACATCAGAAACACTTTCCCCGTTTGTAAATACTAAGTCCAGTATGACCCCATCCCGTACGGGTTATATTACCAACTGCTGGAACAGTTTTCCTTGAAGAAAATTCAGAATCTCCCTACTTCTAGAAGACCCTGCAATAGGGATACCCCAATCAACATCTGGCAAGTTAAAATCACCTATTAACAAGACTTCCCCTTTTTTAGATATATTCTGAATGTCTACTATTAAATCTCTATCTAACTAAAGGGGTGAAGGATGCGGTAAGGGATAAGAGGAACTCGTTCAAAAAATGGAAACGCGAACAAACAGCGGAGGCCTGGAACAGTCACAAGGTCGACCAAAAGAATTGTCACAAGGCGGTAAGAGACGCCAAAAAGGTCTATGAGAAAAAGTTAGCGCAAGAAGCCAATAACTTCAAACCCTTTTTTAGATACATAAAAGGGAAAAAAACAGCTAAGGAGGCAATGGGCCCTCTAGATGACCAAGGAAGAAGAGGGTGTATTAAGGACGATAAACAGATTGCTGATAGGCTAAATTCATTCTTCGCGTCTGTCTTTACCAAGGAGGACACTGCATTACTGCCCGAAGCAGAAAAAGTATTCAAGGGAGAAGATGAGGATAGCCTCACCACAGTGAATGTGGACTTGGATATGATATACAATCAGATTGACAAATTAAAAAGTGACAAGTCCCCTGGACCAGATGGAATTCACCCGAGAATCCTAAAAGAACTTAAGGTAGAAATAGGAGAGTTATTACAATCCCTTGCTAATTTGTCAATCAGAACAGGTCAAATACCAGACGACTGGAAGATAGCAAATGTCATCCCAATCTTCAAAAAAGGTGAACCAGGCAACTATAGACCTGTGAGTCTTACGTCGGTTCCTGGGAAGATGGTAGAAGCACTAATCAAGGATAGTATAGTGCAACATTTGGATAATCATGATCTGATGAGAGCCAGTCAACACGGCTTCAGGAAGGGGAAGTCATGTCTGACGAACTTGCTACAATTTTTTGAGAAGGTGAACAAACACATCGATGGAGGAGACCCGGTGGACATAATATACTTGGACTTTCAGAAAACATTCGACAAGGTCCCACACGCAAGGCTTATGAGAAAACTAGAATGCCATGAAATATAGGGGGACATCCTAAGACGGATAGGTAGATGGCTGGAGAAAAGATTGCAGAGGGTAAGCATAAATGGGAAGTTGTCGGACTGGGAAAAGGTGACAAGCGGTGTGCCCCAGGGCTCGGTTCTTGGGCCCATTTTGTTCAATATCTTCATAAATGACCTGGAAGAGAAAACAACAAGTAATATAATCAAGTTTGCAGATGACACGAAACTATGCCGGACAGTTGGGTCACTAATGGACATTGAAGAACTCCAAAGAGATTTGAACCAGCTAGAGAAATGGGCGGAAAAGTGGCAGATGAAGTTTAATATAGAGAAATGCAAAGTGATGCACCTGGGAAGGGAAAACAAGGAACATGAATATAAAATGTTAGGTGTGACATTGGGCAAGAGCGAAGAAGAAAGGGATCTGGGGATACTGATTGACAGGACCCTGAAGCCGTCGGCGCAGTGCGCATCGGCGGCGAAGAAGGCAAACAGGATGTTGGGCATGATAAAGAAGGGAATCATGAGTAGATCGGCGGACGTCATAATGCCGCTTTACAGAGCAATGGTCAGACCACACCTGGAGTACTGTGTCCAGCACTGGTCTCCCTACCTAAAGAAGGATGTGACCCTGCTGGAGAGGGTGCAGAGGCGAGCTACGAAGCTAGTAGAAGGTATGGAAAATTTGAGCTACAAAGAACGCCTCAGAAAACTGGGCTTATTCACCCTTGAGAAGAGAAGACTGCGAGGGGATATGATAGAGACTTATAAAATAATACAAGGATTCGACAAAATAGAGCGAGAAGCATCGTTATTCACGTTGTCAAATGTGAATCAGACAAGAGGCCATGGACTGAAGTTGAGAGGCGACAGGCTCAGGACAAATACCAGGAAGTTCTGTTTCACGCAGCGAGTGGTGGACACTTGAAATGCTCTCCCGGAGGAGGTTGTGATGGAAACCACCATTCTGGGTTTCAAGGGCAAGTTGGATGCACACCTTCTTGCAAATCACATTGATGGATACGGATAAACAGGTCTTCATCGGGGAACACCTGGCTTGGCCTCCACGTGTGCAGGTCACTGGACTGGATGGACCAAAGGTCTGATTCGGTGAAGGCGTTTCTTATGTTCTTATGTTCTCCATCTGTGAAGGAGGCCTGTATATCACAGAAATGTAAATATATTCACCATTCCATCTTTCCAAATTGATCCACAGTGCCTGGTCCTGCAATTGTGTGGCTTTAATATGTTCTTTAACATATAACGCTCCTCCTCCTCCTTTTCTTCCCACCTTATCTTTCCTGAACAGATTATAGCCTGGTATAATTACATTCCAGTCATGGTTTTCTGTGACCCATGTCTCTGTGATCGCCACTATATCTAATTCCTTTTTTTCCATCACAGCTTCTAGATCCAGAATCTTGTTTCCCATACTTCAAGAATTAGTATATACTGCTTTCCAGACATTGCCCCCTTTTCCCATTCGTGTAACGATATTAAGTGATTTACTTACCTGAGGGCTTATACTCAGCCAGGAGCTTTGATTACCCTGTCCCATTATTTCTAGTTTAAAGCCCTCTTTAGTAGATTAGCCAGCCTGCTGGCAAAGACACTTCTTTCCTTCTTTGATAGATGCACACCATCCCTGCTCAGCAACCCTTGGAAGATCATACCATGGTCTAGGAAGCCAAAACGCTCTCAATGACACCATCCATGTAGCCAAGCATTCATCTCCAGGATATGAGCTTCTCTACCCTGGCCTTTACCCTCGATAGGGAGGATGGACGAGAATACCACCTGCGCACCTGACTGTTTCACCTTCTCTCCCAGAGCCACAAAGTCACTTTTTTTTTTAAATTATTCATTTTATCAATACAGAGAATAAGGCATTAAAACAAAAAAAGAAACAAAGGGAATTTTCTGGACCAGCTTCTTAGTATCCAGAAAGGCTTTAATTTGCTCAGGAGCAAAGAAGACATATTTTGTACCAACATATTTAACTAAACATTTACATGGGTAACTTAGAAAAAATGTAGCCCCCAATGCCTTAACTTCTTGTTTCATATTCAGGAATAATGTCCTACATTCTTGAGTAGATTTAGTCACATCAGGAAATACCCAAATTCTTTGCCCACAAAATAGAGCCTGAGAAAACCGAAAAAACATTTGCATTACAGAATTTAGGTCTTGTTTAAAAACAAATGAGACAAGGAGAGTAGGGTGAGATTGAATTTCTAAAGATTTTTCCAACAAAGGAGATAGGTTATTTAAATCAACAGTTTGTTCATTTTCAGCTCCAGGGGTTCTTTCCAACTTTTTTTTGCAGGAAGATAGTAAATATGATTTATGGGCAGCATGGCTTCAGATGGTAATGTTAAAATTTCATACAAATATTTTTTAAACATGTCACCTGGTGTCACCCCTGTTGCTTTAGGAAAATTAAGGAACCGAAGATTTAACCTTCTGTTAAAATTCTCGATCTGTTCAATTTTTCTTTGAGTATAGTTTGTCCTTAACCATGTTTCTAGTTAATTGTTGAAGAGAAGATACTTCTTTGTTAATCAAATCAAATTTAACAGTTGTTTCTTTTTTTTATAAATCTACGGATCTTGTTAAATTGTAAATTTTACTCACAACCATTGAAAATTCAGCAGATGATTTAATTACAGCAGCTTCCAGCCTTTGTAGCATACACCAGATGCCGTCCAGGGTAAACAACGCAGGGGACTCCTCTTTCCCACTCCCTTAATGACTCGACCTATGGCTACAGGCATCAGCTCAGCTCTCTCTGCGCATGTCTGCAACAACCCTCCCGTGGTTGGAGATGCTGCAGTGTCGCTGAATTCTGACGTCGGGTGAGGTGGACGCAGGATGAACGGAGGAGGCAGAGATATCTCAGACCCAAAGGTTTCGAAGGCTCCTTCCTCTGAAACCAAAGCAGGCTGCTCCACTCCGATTACAGATCGGGGTGTTTGTCATGAAGTGGTCCATCTTCAGCTGTCTAGGCGTAGAGAGATTCAGCCGGACAGAAGCCTTCCTTTTTGTAGGGGGCATAATGGAAGCAGAGGTATAAAACGCCGAACAGGTCAAGCAGTTTAATAGAAGAAAAACAGATGGGTAAGATGAGATGCTTACAGCAGCAACTAACCCGCTGCCATCTTGATTCCCCCTTCAACGAGGACCCAACCACAAAGTCACTTTTGACACATTTGCAGGGGTACCTGGCAGTATCGTTAATTCCAATGTGGATCAGATAGTAGTCATCAGGCATCAGATAGTAGTCATCAGGCTTGATGAGTCTTGGTAAGCTCTCCATAACATCTTGGAGTTTGGCTCCAGGCAGACAGCATACCTCTCATGACATCAAGTCTGATCTGTAGATGCTCAGACCATTGTGCCAAAAGATTAGTACTCACATAAATATCCACTTGCAAAATAGTACTAATCAATTATACTGAAACCTTCTCCCATTAATAGAACTCAATGTATACCACTATGCATAGAGCAGCTACATACATAAAATATTTTTGTATGGACCTTCAGAATATATCCAGACATTACATACTACTGGCTACTAAAGTCTCCATCAGTCCAATCTTTTATTGAAACTTATCTATAAGCTCTTTATGAGCAATTCATTGCTTTACTTTTTATTCATAGTTTTCTAACTGTTCATATTTTTTCTTAAAAATCTTTTGAAAGCTACTTAGCTCATGGTAGATTCTTAGTTATCATCTATACCACCTCTCCCGACATGCATGTTTCAAACTAAACTTTCTTCAGGGTCGAGGGGAACAAGCAAGGGAGCTGACGTCCGTGACAACCTGTTCTTACAGACATTTTAGAAGACAATTAAAGATCTATCTTTTTTTCTAAGCACTTGACTGACTAACTAACCATCTTATTTTATGTAATATGCTTACTTTTATAATCTTTTGTAAACCGCGTTGAACTTCTGGTTACGCGGTTAATAAGCACAATGTTATGTGTATAAGATTTTTGTTACCGACATGCATCACCTTACACTTATTCACATTAAACTTCATTTGCCATGTCACGGCCCATTTCTCAAGCGTGTTTATGTCACTTTGCAGGTCTTCGCAATCCTCCTGCATCTTCACTACTCTGAATAACTTCGTATCAGCTGCAAATTTAATCACCTTGCTCGTCGTACCAATTTCCAGGTCATTTATAAATATATTGAAAAACACAGGTCCAAGCACTGAACCTTGGGCACTCCACTTGTGATGCTTTTCCAGTCCGAGTATTGTCCATTTATCTCCACTCTCTGTTTCCTATCTGCCAGCCAGTTTTTAATCCATGTGAGTATTTCACCCTCGATTCCATGACTCGCAATTTTTCGAAGTAGTCGTTCATGTGGAACCTTGTCGAACGCCTTCTGAAAATCCAGGTATACAATGTCGACCGGGTCACCCTTGTCTATCTGCCTGTTTTCTCCCTCGAAGAAGTGCAGCAAGTTTATCAAGCAAGATCTTCCTTTGCTGAAGCCATGCTGGCTGGTCCTCATCAGATTGTGTCCGTCAAGGTGGTCAACGATGCGGTCCGTTATCAGCGCCCCCAGTACCGAAATCAGATTCACAGGTCTGTAGTTTCCCGGATCTCCCCTCAAACCTTTCTTGAAAATCGGCGTAACATTTGTCACTTTCCAGTCTTCAAGAATCCTTCCTGATTTGATCGACAGATTGGCTATTAGTTGAAGCAGTTCAGCTATGGCCCCTTTCTGTTCCTTGATTACCCTTGGATGGATGCCATCCGGTTCCAGGGATTTATAGTTTTTAAGCCTATCAATCTGCCTGCATACCTCTTCTAGACTGACCATCAACCCTGTCAGTTTCCCATCTTCGTTTCCTGCGTATAGCCTGTCAGTTTCCAATATGTTGTGTATATCCTCTTCGTTAAATACAGATGCAAAAAATGTGTTCAGTTTGTCGGCAATGGCTTTGTCCTCCTTTAGCACTCCCTTTATTCCATGGTCATCCAACGGCCACACCGCTTCCTTCACGGTTCGTTTCCCCTTAATATATTGAAAGAACAGCTTGAAGTTTTTTGCCTCCTTGGCAATTTTTTCCTTGTAGTCTCTTTTGGCCCCTCTTACCACCTTTTGGCACCTGCTTTCATGTTGTTTGTGCTTTTTCCAGTTTTTGTCCATTTTTGACCTTTTCCATTCCTTAAACGAAGTCTTCATGTCTCTGATCACTTCCTTTACCGCTACAGTGAGCCACGCCGGTTCCTTGTTCTTTTTCCTCTTGAATCCCCTGTTCATATGCGGTATATATAGATTTTGTGCCTTGGTAACTGTATCCTTAAAAAGGGACCATGCTTGTTCTAGCGTTTTAAAGTGCTTATCCTCTTCTTAATCTTCTTCCCCACCATGAATCTCATCCCTTCATAATTCTCTTTTCGGAAATTCAGTGCCATGGCCGTCGTTCTAGATCGATGTGTTGCTCCTGTGTCCAATTTGAAGTGGATCATATTGTGATCACTGCTTCCCAGTGTCCCTTCTACTTCTACACCTTGCGCCGGTCCACATAGTCCATTTAGAATTAAGTCCAGAATTGCATTTCCTCTCGTATTTTCCTTGACAAGTTGTTCCAGGAAGCAATTGCCTACAGCATCCAGGAACTTTGTCTCCCTACTGCAGCCTGAGGTGCCCAGTTTCCAGTCTATCCCCGGATAATTGAAGTCACCCATGCAGTTGAATATAATCTCTTCCGTCATTTCTCCATCATTTCTTTGGTAGAAGATGCTGATCTTCGTTTCCATTCCGTTTGTTCTCGGAATTTTGACCCATAGAGACTCTACTTTATTTTTCATTTCCAGCGTGTTCTCTTCGGTAGACTCAATTCCCTCTTTGACGTATAGGGTAATACCCCTACCTTTTTCTGTCTGCAGTATAGCTTGTATCCCGGTAGTACATTGTCCCAGACGTTTTCCTCGTTCCACCATGTTTCAGTGATGCTGATGATGTCAAGGTTATCTTTTTGTGCCATAGCTTCAAATTCCCACATCTTATTCCTTAGGCTCCTTGCGTTTGTGTACATACACTTGAGTTTGCGGCCTGTTACTTTTTTGTATTTCCTTCCCTCTTATGTCCCTTTCGATCCGTCAGGATTTCTCTCTTGCCTGATATCTTCCTGCATGGTATCCTCTGGGTATACCGGTTCCCGAACTATCGACTCTTGGTCGACTGTTGGCTTTCCCCTTCTTCCTAGTTTAAAAACTTCTCAATTTCTCTCTTGATGTTGCTTGCAAGTAGCCTCATTCCATCTCCGCTGAGGTGGAGTCCATTCTTCCTGAATAACTTGCTCTTTCCCCAGAGTGTGTGGCGCAGTGGTTGGATCTACAGCCTCAGCACCCTGGGGTTGTGGGTTCAAACCCTGCGCTGCTCCTTGTGACCCTTGGCAAGTCACTTAATCCTCCATAGCCCCAGGTACGTTAGATAGATTGTGAGCCCACTGGGACAGAGAGGGAAAATGCTTGAGTACCTGATTGTAAAAAAAAACCGCTTAGATAACCTTGATAGGCGGTATATAAAATCCTAATAAACTTGAAACTTGATAAGATAGTCCTCAGAGTTCAGCCATGATAACAAGATTCCAACAAATCATGAATGTCTGAAAGGTGAACCCATCCAGGCAATACTGTATAGTCCTGGGCAATCTCTAGTCAACAGTTCATGAGACTAAACCATTCCACAAAGAGCAATTGCAAAGTGAGTCACCTCTGTATTCATTTGCTTACACAAACCTTCCACAGGTTGTACCTTCTGTGCTTCCCACCATACTAGATGAGGAATAATATGAGACCATATTAGCCTCACAGTTGGAAAATACGCCACTGTGATAAATAATGTCCTTTTTATCAAATGAATTAATTCTACCCCTTTCATTGCACAAATATCATTCTCACCCAAATGGGTGAAGAAAAACATCTGTCTTATTACAGCATGGGCAGAAGTTTCTCCCAAAGCAGGGAATACAATCCAAGTCACCGAATCTGATCATTCCCCAAGATGACTCTTTTGCTCTCTTTTAAGCCCATAAAACATAGGAATGATCGCAAATCCATAGATAGTTATCAATAGGCTATCCATCTGCAACAGAAATTAAGAGTTAATGAGCCAAAAAGACCCATTTAAATTTCCTGGGGTTGTACATATCTCTTATAAGCATCAGACCTCCACTTACCCAACTTTTTAATCTACTCAACGGAACTATCCTTTAACGGTGCAAAAAAAAAAAACACTGCCCCAATGCGCAAATAGTGAGTTCCATACAGCATGAGATCACACCCCACTGCCATTAAACCCATCTTCAGCAGCACCCCAAACTGATAGCACAACAAAGGGGAGCTGTCCTTCTGCACTAACCAATACAAATCAACCGCTGAGTGGTTCTGCATATATTGTTGGGCACAGGTCACTGGACAAGATAATAGAGAAGGCACCTGGCAAAGCACAACCCATGTACCCCTGCCCCTTTGATCTGTCTTAGACTGCCAAGTGTGCAGCTGCAAAAAATGAGCAGAGAACTTAACATCTTGCACAAGCAAACCAGTCTCTCCAAATGCATACTTTTGAGAGACTACCAGTTCACCGACTCTCAACGCTGCAAAAAAAGCCACAAAGAGTGCTACATACAGCAAGAATGCCTCAAATTTGGAAGCACATATAGCCCCCATAACATTCAACAATTGCATCAATAACTCATGTCTAAAAACAACCACCATTAAACCCGTGCAAAATCTGTAGCCACATAAATAGATTGTCTTGGAGGAGTTAAGATGGCGGCGGTTTAGGCGGCAGCGTTTTCATCTGGACCTGCCGTATCGTATTTCCTGAGAAAGATACCCGATGCCGCATACCAAGAGGAAGAGTGCTATTCGCCCTGAACCCTCCATGGTGAATATGTCAACCCCAAATCAGTGTTTGATTCGGGAGTTCCTTCCTGCCGCCAATGGGTCCCGAGCTGCTGGAAGGCCTGAGATATCTCCGGCGAGAGGAACAACTGGTGATATCGGGATGGAGGTTTCTCTCTTCCCTCCAGAGACTGTTCCACCACTACACCCTGCTCTGCTAGAGACACAGTCGGGAGACTCCTGTCAGGAGGAAGCGTCAGGGGTAACCCCATTTGAAGGGGCAGTGACCTCAAGAGTAAGTAAAGTAAAATCTTCTTTAGTCTTGGCCAATGATTTTCCCCATATTATCAACAGTACTTACAAGATTATCCAGTTCCTGAGAGGATCCAGCAACCGTTAGGTTCAATCTCTCAAGAGTATCCCATATGCTCTTGAGAGTCACCACTGCAGGTCTTTCACTTCTTGAGCTGGCTGTCCTGCCAGTTCCCAGAGCTCCCTGCTCAATTGATTTTACTTTGGAAATTAAAAAAGTTAACAACGGGGGGCGCTAGCAAGCCCGATGGGTTAGGTTGACTACAGCATGAGCTCCGGCGGTGTGTCTCAAAATTACATCATTAAAAGCATCTTTTTGCCCCTCTGTCTTTACCAGCGTGCACTCTATTTACTGGTGAAATACTGCTCAACGACATGGCATCAGGTAAACCTTCCAAGCGCAAAAGTGCAGAGCCAGCATCCCCTGTGAAATCTGGCGCATCTAAATCCGATGACGCTGCTTCCTCTGCCATCTTAGATGAGCTGCGCTCCATTCGGGAGCTCCTCGTGGACACCAGGCAAGACATAACAGATATGCGCTCTGATCTTGCCTCATTAAAGGAGGAATTCGCAGCAGCACAATCAAAATTTGTGACCTTAGAAGCTAGAACCACGGGGGCTGAATCGTCCATCAAACACCTTCAAAAGCAAGCTGCACGTATTCCAGCACTAGAGCGGGCGCTTGAAGCCGCGGACAACCGTGCGCGCCAGAAAAGCTTCCGTCTACTCGGGCTCCCTGAAGGCCGGGAGGCCTGCGATCTTGTGGACTTTTTGGCTGCCCTTCTCCCACAACCAGTGGCGTACCTAGGGTATGTGGCACCCGGGGCCCATCATTTTTTGACACCCCCCCCCCCCCCCCCTCATGTAAAATTTTTTTTTTTTTTTTTTTTTTTGCAATAACCATGAAATGGAATAAATGGTCAGAATAGAAACAGGCAGTGAAAATTTTCTTTTTTTTTTTTTTTTTTTTTTCCAAAGTATTTTTATTGAGAATGGCAAAAGGTCCAGACAAGCAACCATGGTCTGTACAGAAACTTATACATTATCAAAAAGAACACAGAATGAGAGTAACAGCAACAACAAGCATGAACAAGCCTCTCCCAAGAGAAAATTGCCAATGAGAGGCATAGCAATACACAACAAAAGGCCAAAACTTGGGGCAAGCAAACAAATCCCACCCCAGAACCCACAAGAATAATAAGCCGGACTAGACCCTCAGCCATATTTTATAATGAAAAAACCCCCCACAAGCAACAACACCCAGACCGCTCACCAGACACACCAATCCGCACAACAAGCACCCAAGAAACACCCAGCCACCACCCAGACAAAACTACCAGACACACCTACCCCACCAAGCCCAGACCCAACCCCCCCTCCCCAGAGAGTGCAAGCGCAAAGTGGACCGTGAAAAGGGCAGCTGCAGAAGTGGAAAGCCCCAGATAAGTAGGTTAGCTAAAGAAAGCCCACAGATAGAAGAAATCAGGATAACAGAAGTTCCAACAAATGCTCCCACAGAAAATTTTCTTTTATTGAACCTCATTTATGTAACCATTATTCCAAACATAACATAACATAAATTATGTCTGAATTGTCATGACATCAGAAGTACATATGGAGTAGTTGCAGGTGATGCTTGGGACAGTTCTGATTATGTTAGTTTGGTTTTATGTGTTTTTTTAATAGAAGGGTTTTTATTTCTTTTTTTAAGGTTTTGTAGTTTGTGGTCGAGGTCAATAGGTTGTAGAGTTGGGGGTCAAGTGTTGCAGCTCGAATGGCTAGGAGGTTGTCGAACAGTTTTTTTCTTTTGACGTTTTTGGTTGGAGGGTGTGTGAATGGTGCGTGAGTTCTCCTATGTCTGTTTGAAGTGGATTGAATTATTTAGCTGAAGAAATTAGTTACCCCCCCCCATTCCACACACATTAATTCTCTTCCATTTTTGTTCCCATTATAAAAAAACACTGATAAGTTCCCAGGAAAAAAAATACATTAAAATAAGAAGTGAAAACAAAGGCCCCTACAGATGAGAACATAACATAAGAATAGCCTAACTGGGTCACACCAATGGTCCATCATGCCCAGTAGCCCATTCTCATGGTAGCCAATAGTGCTGCCCGATTCAGAGAAAAATATTTCATTCGATCCGATTCACCCTGTTGAATCGATTTTTCGATTAGATTCACTGTTAATGACACCGCTTTTTAAGTTTAAACAAAGTATAACAATAAATTTCACAACAACAATAAATTCACAAAGTACTTAAAAAAAAAAAAATCACATTTTTCCATTAAAGCAGTTCTGGAGACATTTGCTTGAACAGTCTTTTTTCCCAGTCCATAAGCAAGCAATATGAAAAAGATTTCCTTAATTATCTACTCAAACATTTTTGCTATTTACTTTCATTGTACCTATACTATTATTCAGTAGAAAAAATGGACTTAACTGTGCAGGAAATGAATCTCCTCATACACCCACCATATAGTGCAAAAATGTGCAAAGGTCTGTTTTTTTCTTTCGATCACTACATAGCCTAATGCCACACAAGCAGCGCTGTTACAAACATATTCTGAAGGTCAATGCTAAGGTTGACAAAGTTTCCTTCCTTGGACCAGAAGGAGATACTGACAAACCACTGGAAGAGATTCTAAAACAACTACCCAGAAATAACACCCAAAGACCCACTCAGTGTGTGAACCAGTTGAGTGGAGTGGACTAACTGGGGGTGGAAATGGGCCCAGAGTTTGCTCAGCAGAATTTCCCAGACTACCTCTTCCTCTCAACACACTGACATGCTACCACCACCACCAACACTAGGAACACCTCACCGAGTATGCCAGCAATGCTTATAAACTTTATAAAACACATTATTATATTTTCTTATAAAGCATATATTTTAACTGAACTCAGCCTTGCCATTCACAAAAATAGAAAAGTTCCCATTTCAAGCTGTCTCATGTACACTTTTCAAATCTAACATATTGTAATCACAAAACAGAAAATAAAATTATTTTTTCTACCTTTTGTTCTCTGATCAATATTCAAATCTTGTTGGTCCCAGGCTCTTGTTGTCTTGCTTGCCAGGGTCTCCTTTCTCCGTGCTAACCATCCGTCTGCCATCTCTGTTCTCCCCTTCCGTTTCCCTTCCCTCTCCCGGAGATCTGGCATCTTTCCTTTTTTTTGTCTCCATCCACAGATTCACCTTTTCTCAACTCCCCACCACCCCAGGATCCACCATCTCTCCCTTTCTGTTCCCAACTATCCTCCTATCCAGTATCTCTATCCCCCCTCCACACCATCCCCTGTTTCCAAGTTCTCTCCCTTTCTGTTCCTTCCCTCCCTAAATCCCATTATGCACCATCTCTCTCCCACTCCTCTGTTTTTAGACCCATTATTTCTAACCCCCAAAGTCTGGCATATGCATGTATCTTTGAACCCCCCCTTCCCTCTCTCCCTCTGTGTACTTTTACACCAGGACCCCCCTCCCCCGAAGGTCTGTCCCCCCTCCGAAGGGCTACACCCCACCCCTGAAGACCTGCACCCCCCGAAGGACTTTACCTCCCACCCGAAGGTCTGTCCCCCTCTGAAGGCCTAAACCCCACCCCTGAAGGACTGCACCCCCCCCCCGAAGGCCTGCACTCCCTTGAAGGTCTGCACCCCCCCGAAGGCCTGTCCCCCCCTTGAAGGCCTGTCCCACCCCCTTGTAGGCCTGTCCCCCCTTTAAGGCCTGCCTGCCTGCCTTTCCCCCCCTTGAAGGCCTGTCTCCCCCTTGAAGGCCTGCACCCCCCTTGAAGGCCTGCACCCCCCCTTGAAGGCCTGCACCCCCGCTTGAAGGCCTGTCCCCCCCCTTGTAGGCCTGTCCCCCCCCTTGTAGGCCTGTCCCCCCCCCTTGTAGGCCTGTCCCCCCCCTTGAAGGCCTGCCTGCCTTTCCCCCCTTGAAGGCCTGCACCCCCCTTGAAGGCCTGCACCCCCCCTTGAAGGCCTGCACCCCCCCTTGAAGGCCTGTCCCCCCCCCTTGTAGGCCTGTCCCCCCCCCTTGTAGGCCTGTCCCCCCCCTTGTAGGCCTGTCCCCCCCTTGAAGGCCTGCCTGCCTTTCCCCCCTTGAAGGCCTGCACCCCCCTTGAAGGCCTGCACCCCCCCTTGAAGGCCTGCACCCCCCCCTTGAAGGCCTGCCCCCCCCCCTTGTAGGCCTGTCCCCCCCCTTGTAGGCCTGTCCCCCCCCCTTGTAGGCCTGTCCCCCCCTTGAAGGCCTGCCTGCCTTTCCCCCCTTGAAGGCCTGCACCCCCCTTGAAGGCCTGCACCCCCCCTTGAAGGCCTGCACCCCCCCTTGAAGGCCTGTCCCCCCCCCTTGTAGGCCTGTCCCCCCCCTTGTAGGCCTGTCCCCCCCCTTGTAGGCCTGTCCCCCCCTTGAAGGCCTGCCTGCCTTTCCCCCCTTGAAGGCCTGCACCCCCCTTGAAGGCCTGCACCCCCCCTTGAAGGCCTGCACCCCCCCTTGAAGGCCTGTCCCCCCCCTTGTAGGCCTGTCCCCCCCCCTTGTAGGCCTGTCCCCCCCCCTTGTAGGCCTGTCCCCCCCTTGAAGGCCTGCCTGCCTTTCCCCCCTTGAAGGCCTGCACCCCCTTGAAGGTCTGCACCCCCCCAAAGGCCTACACCCCCCCCCGAAGGTCTGCACCCCCCTGAAGGCCTGCCTGCCCCCCTTGAAGGCCTGCACCCCTTGAATGTCTGCACCCCCCCCCCCGAAGGCCTGTCCCCCCTTGAAGGCCTGCCTGCCTGCCTGCCTGTCACCCCCTCCCCCTTGAAAGCCTGCTTGCCTGCCCGCCCGCCCCACCCTGAAGGCCTGATGCCCCGACCCACCCCGAAGGACCGCTCGCCCCCCTGGCCTCCCCGCACCACCTATGAACAGCCGCAGCAGGATCGCGAAGTCAGCGTCGGGTACCAGCCCTAAGGGGGTGTTCCCGGCCTTGCCGTTCAGTCCCCCGCCACCCCCGAAGGACCGCTCGCCCCCCTGGCCTCCCCGCACCACCTATGAACAGCCGCAGCAGGATCGCGAAGTCAGCGTCAGCGATCCCTGCTGCTTCCTGCGCCACGGTCCCGCCCCTCCTCTGACGTCAGAGGAGGGGCGGGATCGCGTCGTAGGAAGCAGCGCAGGGATGCTGACGCTGACTTCGCGATCCTGCTGCGGCTGTTCATAGGTGGTGCGGGGAGGCCAGGGGGGCGAGCGGTCCTTCGGGGGTGGCGGGGGACTGAACGGCAAGGCCGGGAACACCCCCTTAGGGCTGGTACCCGGGGCGGCCCGCCCCCCCCGCCCCCCCCTAGGTACGCCACTGCCCACAACTACTAAAAATGAACAACGACTTTAAACTGGACTTTGACAACACATTTCGCCTGCCCCAACCGAACACGGTTCATAAGAAATATCCTCGCCCTATACTGGTGTCACTCTTGAAACATCGTCAAGTGCTTCAGATCATGCAGCATGCGAAATTGCATGCTCCGCTCACCTTTGAAGGGAGCAAGATCCTTATTCTCCCAGACTTGGCGAAAGAAACTGCAAAAAGGAGAAAATTGCTTCTCTCATATCGCCCTCAGCTTAAAAACATAGGGGCTAAGTTTGGAATGTTCTACCCGGCTCGCCTTCGGGTCACCCATAACAATGTGACTAAAGACTTCCATTCTCCCTCTGAGCTGGCTGATTTTATTGAATCTGTGTGCCCTACCATGATTGATAAAACCTGATTACTACCTGGTAGTATTATTATATTCTGGTTGACTACCACCTTGATGCCATATAACTGTTATTACTATTCACCTACTATAGTGCACTTTTGTGCCCTAGGCTCATGTTTTTGCCTCTAGATTATTATGTTATAAATAGATGATTAGTAGCTCCTTATAGCACCGCCTGGAGTGCTACTGCTATGTCTTTCTCTCCCTTCAGCTTTCTGACCCATAGTGTTGTTAGCATGTTTTTCATAGTTTTATATACTATTGTGGTGTTTCCTACGACAGCTTATGCAGGTTATTTTTCTGTTTTATTTCCATTCAGTGATGTTCACACACGACTCTTCTTACATAAGGTATTTCACTGCCTTGTTATTAACCTTTTATATACCAATTGCATGTCTCTAAACTTTTTCTCCTTGAACGTAAAGGGCTTCAATAACCCAGTGAAACGTCTCAAAATACTACGTTACACTGAACAACACCAGCCTGACATCGTCTTATACCAAGAGACCCATCTGCAAGCCTTGGAATCTTTAAAAGTAGCACCCTCATGGGCATACACTCCCTTATTTTCTCCTTCTGTTGGAAGAAAGAATGGAGTTATAACTCTGATCAGGAAGCGTCCAGATATCCAAATTGTTTCCTCTGCTCATGATATGGAAGGCCGATGGCTGAAAGTTAATTTGATCATTGGTTCTACTCACCTTGCCATATATAACATCTATGCTCCGAATCAGGATTGTCCTGACTTTTTTGCATCACTTGCTTCTGACATTGGCTCCACTGCCAGCCAACCTTATGTGCTGGGGGGTGATTTTAACCTAATCTTGTGCCCGGAAAAGGACAGGAAATCTAAAGTTCCATACAAAAACCCCAAGGCTTAGCACTACTTACAGGATTTATTTTTCCAACTAAAACTTCTTGACCCATGGTGTTTGCTACACAAGGATGACTCTGCATTCACATTTTTCTCTCCACCTCATGCTTCTTATTCTCGCATAGACTTTTTTTTAATAAGCTATTCACTGGTGGACAAACTGGACTCTTCAGACATCCTAACATTATCGGTATCTGATCATTCAGCAATTACATTGTCACTCAAAAATATTATCTCAGTCAGACCTCAGAGACTCTGGAGGTTCAACTCTTCCTTACTAACTGATACCAAGTTTGTGGAACATGTGAATCTTCATATCCGTGAATTTTTTGATCTAAACCCAGTGAGTGATACCTCATGGCAAATCACATGGGATGCTTTTAAATCATATATTAGAGGTCAAATCATTGCTTATGCATCAAAGCAAAAGAAAGAAGATAGAAAATGTTTATTGGAGCTTGAGGCACGGATAACTAGGCTGGAAAATGCTCACTTTGCTGACCTCACAAATCCAACTATTCATGAGCAACTCAGCAAACTTAGATATGACTACAATCTCCAACTCAGCTCGGTTGCCTCAACAGAAATTTTCTTACAAGCAGCTAATTACTATGCCACAACCAACAAGGCTGGTCATCACTTAGCCAACTACTTGAAGATCAAATCTGAAAAGACCCAAATCCCAGTGATCAGAACGGAAAACGACATTACTCTAACAGATAGTCCTGCCATCTGTAATCAATTTCAAGTCTATTACAAGTCACTATATTCCACGGATCCCCTGATCCTGTGCAGATAACTGAGTACTTACAACACATTAATGGCCCGCAATTAGACGGAGATGACAATAACCTGCTCACACAACCTCTACAGCTAGATCATCTCGCCGAGACTCTTCGCTCTATGGCCAAGCGCAAAGCACCAGGACCGGATGGCCTACCGGTGGAATTCTACCTTGCATTTCAAACACTCCTCCTCCAACTGCTACTGGATTACTTCAATTTTCTCATTGATCAAGGGTCTGCTGTAGGCTCCTTTACTGAGGCGGTGATAATAGTCCTTCCCAAACCTGATAAAGATCCCAGGTATGTTCAGAATTATCGTCCTCTCTCTCTTATAAATACAGATGCCAAATTATATGTGAAACTGTTGGCCTCTAGATTGCAACTGGTCTTGCCAAAATTAATCAGTATGGATCAAACGGGCTTCCTGAAAGGGAGGCTAGCCAGTGACAATACCCGACTCTTCTCTCATGTGATCTCTCTGGCACCCTCGCTTATGCCAAATGGTGTGACCATGTCACTCGATGCCAAGAAGGCGTTTGATCGTGTCGAGTGGCCTTTCATGTTTCACGTCCTGAACTGGTTTGGCTTTCATAGAGATTTCATCCGCATGGTCAAAGTCTTATACTCTAATCCAACTACTCGACTTCGCATCAACGATGTTTTATCTGTGCCCTTTTCTCCATAAAGAGGCACGAGACAGGGATGCCCATTATCACCTCTCCTGTTTAACCTGGCTTTGGAGCCCTTACTCATTGCAATCAGAGCTGATCCCTCCATCATTGGTTTCTGTATAGATGACTGGCAAGTTAAGATGTCGGCCTACGCTGATGATATTCAACTCTATACTTCGCTGGATTCCTTGCCTTTTGTCATCCAGGCCATCAATGCTTACTCCTCAATATCGGGTTATAAGTTGAACAAATCTAAAACAGAGGTAATGTCCCTCACAGCGTCTCCATGTAGTGATGTGGTCAAAGCATTGGACCTAAAATACACACCAATGAAACTGAAATATCTTGATATCTACTTTGGTGCATCTTTAGAGGAAACGATGTCTCTCAACTCTTCACTCATCTTACAAACTATAAGTTCCACCACCTCTCGTTGGTCGCCCCTGAAGCTATCCTGGTGGGGTCGTTTAGACTTTCTGAAGATGGTTCTAGTACCAAAAATTACATACATATTATCTATGATTCCTGTATTGTTCTCTCCTGCGGTCTACAAGAAGTTTGATTCCCTCATGGCACAATATCTATGGAATAAGAAAACCCCGCGTATTGCCTTAAAAAAATTAAAGTGTTCAAAGGAAAACGGTGGGGTTAACTTCCCCAATCTATATGATTATCATCTTGCCTTCCTTTGTAGGCAGGGCTCACATTGGTTGGTGGGACCCTCGGATGACCTTCTTCCTACCTGGTTGAAATTGGAACACAAATTGCATGGTGAGAAGCATCTGCAGTATATCTCCTTTATGCGATATGACTCTGGGAAAAAACTACACCCCATCATTTCATCCACAAGAATTGCTCTTCAAGTCATGGATAGTCTTGCTCCCCTCCCCTGGCTCAGTACCACGAGTTCTCCCCTATGGCGTAATCCTCACCTGAAGATTCAAGGTCAATATTTGGAATGGCAAACTTGGCGTCGCCTTGGTATATGGTCCATCCAACACTTAAGAACTAAGGACCATTTCACTGACTACAATTATTCAGCTCATGAGTATGGATTGGACTCTGTTCAACATTACAAATGGTTAAAGTTGACTCATTGTGTTGCTTCCTACTTAAAGCAGACCACTCTTTCATCAGACCAGCCCACTATCATACAATGGGTAAACAACATCCATTCGCAACCTGGTCAAGCTTCTCGATGGTACGAGCTGCTGCATAAAAGGAATTTTCCCCCTCCCTCAGCCCTTTATGACGTATGGGCTCATGATACACTTTCTACTGACTCTTCATTTGATTGGGAGGTTATTTGGTTAACATCCTTTAAAGCCCTGAAATCCTCGATGATATTGAAGTCAGTTCTTTTTCTCTTCCATAGAGCGTACTGGACGCCTCGTAAATTGTCTAAATTAGACTTCTCGTAATCAGATAAATGCTGGTCTTGTACGCAGAATGTTGGCACGTATGACCATATGTTATTCTACTGCCCTCTTCTTCAACACTTCTGGAGTGGGGTCTGGGTCACTGTGCGGAAGATCCTTCCTATCAATGATGATATCTCTTATCCAATAATCATATATGGGGCATGTGCTGTCATAACTCAACTAGACAAGTATGAAGCCAGATTACTAACATGTTTCCTACTTATAGCTTTTAAATCTATTTTGGCGTGTTGGAAAGATTTCTCTTCTCTTACTCATGCTTATTGGTGGAACTCAGTATGCTTATACTCTAAATATGAGAAAGTGGCAGCGGAAAAAACTAACTCCTTAAAGTGTGGTCTCCTGTTATCGAATATTGTAAGACTTAATCCTCTTTACACAATCTAGAGGTTTCTTTACATTCTACTTTAACCTAAATAATCTTAGTGACTGCCTCATTTCTGTTTGTATACGCTGTATCTTTTTCTTTTCTTTCTTTTTCTTTTCTTTTCTTTTTTAAGCATATCTAATGGCATCACTCCAAGAGATTTAAGAAAATTCAATAAACGTAGGTTAAACTGTATCTTTAGGTTAGCTGTATCTTTTTCTTTTCTTTCTTTTTCTTTTTTAAGCATATCTAATGGCATCACTCCAAGAGATTTAGGAAAATTCAATAAATGTAGGTTAAACCTCCTATTATAGATTTCTACCGTAATTGTTCAATTTTTCTGTGAAGGAAACCTTTGTCTTTTAACATCTCATTGGTTAGTTTTTGTAAATCTTGAACTTTGTTGTTAACTTTTTTTTTTTTTAGTTCAATCTTTTTATTTGCCTGCGTTTTTCTTATTTATCTTATCTGTCATTGTTGCTGTGTATTCACTGCAAGTTTATGACTGTAGTTATTGGATTTTGTTCTTTTGTTATTGTACTTTGTTACTGAATGTTTAATTTCTTGTTTTGATGAAACCTTAATAAAAAGATTGAACTAAAAAAAAAAAAAAAAGTTAACAACAAAGTTCAAGATTTACAAAAACTAACCAATGAGATGTTAAAAGACAAAGGTTTCCTTCACAGAAAAATTGAACAATTAGAAATCTATAATAGGAGGTTTAATCTACGTTTATTGAATTTTCCTAAATCTCTTGGAGTGATGCCATTAGATATGCTTAAAAAATATTTGGTTGAAATTTTAAAATTTTCACCTGAAATTATTCCCCCTTTAAATTGTATATATTACTTGACAACCAAGAAGCAACAGGTGCCACTTCAGAAGAAGTATTAAACATGACGGAGCCTCTATATGTCACTGTCTATATGATTTGCTGGAATCCACGTTGTCATTAGATATTAAAAGAGCTACGTTACTAATCTCTCTTGTGTTTGAGCAAGATCTTAATGCTATACTTAGATTATATTTCTGCAACTCCCAGTCAATGTTTTATGGGAAAAAAGTTTGGATTTTCCCCAATGTAACTAGGAGTACACAAGAGAGAAGAAAATTATTCCTGGCAATGAGACCCAAGACATTATCTTTGGGTGCAACATTCTCACCCCTTTAATGAGGTGAACCCAAAAATTCTTGCTTCATAAATCTCTACCCAACAACACCAAATGGTACATGAATATGCACCCATTAGGAATGACCCATGCTGCAAAGTTAAACTTTTTAACCAGTGACTGTATCACACACAATGACAGTTTAGACTTTCCCACAACTCTTTCAATATTTGCAACTAATTCTTTGGCTCCTGGCAATTGAAACTCCATATGGACTGAATCCAATTAAATGTCCAGGAAAACCAATTAACAAGGCCCTTCTGATTTCTCAGTAGCCAATGGAATACCCATCGCTCCCACAACAACATGAAATGCTGCCACCAAATCTGCACACCTGGAACCACCAGTAGGCTCCATAAACAGTAAATCATTCAAGTAATGAATGGACCAATGTCTCCAAATCCCTCACTCACTCAACCACCCAATGAACAAATGTAGAAAATACCTCAAAATATGCACATGAGACTGAAAACTCCATGGCAAACATCTATCAAAGTAATATTCTCCTTCAAAATGAAAACCCAATAAATGAAACGAGTCTGGATGGATAGATAATAACTGAAAAGTAGACTCAATGGGCCTGATTCTGTATAGGACGCCCTGTCTTAGCAGCCGCCTGTGACTTTTGAGAATTGCACACGGGTGTCTTATATAGAATTGCCTAACCATGCCTAACCATCCCGATTCTCTAACAGATGTCCATGTCACTTGGGAGTGGCTTTAGGTATCTGGCCAATTGGAGTCTCAGCCCACTCCCAGTACATCACAGAATGCACTGGGAAGGAGGCCTAAGACTCCAAATTGCCCAGGTGCCTTAGGAGCCTGGGTCAATCAGGACCTTAGGCCTCTCCCCAGTGTATCCCAGGATGCACCAGGAAGGGGAAGGCCTGCCATTCTGAAGAGGTGGGCCTGCCAGCCAGAGGGAGTAGGCATCCCTCTGGCTGACTTAAGAACATAAGAACATAAGAAATGCCTGCACCGGATCAGACCTGGGGTCCATCCAGTCCAGTGATCCGCACACGTGGAGGCTCAGCCAGGCGTTCCCTGACGCATACATTAGTCACTCGTATCCCTCAATGTGTCCTGCAAGAAGATGTGTGTCCAATTTTCCCTTAAATCCTAGAATGGTAGTTTCCTCCACCATCTCTTTCGGGAGAGCGTTCCAGGCGTTCACCACTTGCTGTGTGAAGCAGAACTTTCTGACATTTGTCCTGGCCATGTCCCCTCTCAGCTTCAGGCCATGACCTCTGGTCCAAGTCTGGGTCACATTCGCCAATGTGAATAAGGCTATTTCTTGCTCTCCATCCTTTCCCCCTGCTGGTGAGTGAGCTTGCTCCATTTTGTCGATTCCTTTTAGCAATTTAAAAGTCTCTATCAGATCCCCTCTCAGTCTTCTCTTCCCAAGGGTGAATAATCCCAGTTTTCTGAGGCGATCCTTGTAACTCAAGTTCTCCATACCTTCTACTAGCTTCGTCACTCGCCTCTGCACCTTCTCCAGCAGTGTTATATCCTTCTTCAGGTATGGAGACCAGTGTTGGACACAGTATTCCAAGTGTGGTCTGACCATTGCTCTATAAAGCGGCATTATGACCTCCCTTGATCTACTCGTGATTCCCTTCTTTATCGTGCCTAACATCCTGTTAGCTTTCTTTGCCGCCGCTGCGCATTGAGCCGACGGCTTTAGGGTCCTGTCTATCAGTACCCCTAAGTCTTTTTCTTGTTCTCTCTTCCCCAATGTTATACCTAACAGTTTATACTCATGCTCCTTGTTTTTTCTGCCCAGGTGCATCACTTTGCATTTTTCCACATTAAAACTCATCTGCCAATTTTCTGCCCATCTCTCAAGTTGCTTTAAATCTCTCTGAAGTTCCTCGCTGTCTTTTTGTGACCTGATTGTCCGGCATAGCTTTGTGTTATCTGCAAACTTGACAATAACACTGGTTGTTTCTTCTTCCAGGTCATTTACGAAGATATTGAATAAGATAGGCCCAAGAACCGAGCCCTGAGGCACACCGCTAGTTACTTTTTTCCAGTCTGAGTACTTCCCATTTATGCCCACTCTCTGTCTTCTGTTTTCCAGCCATTTTCCTATCCATCTTAGTACATCCCCTTCTATTCCATGACTTTGTAGTTTTTTGAGAAGTCTCGCATGAGGTACTTTGTCGAACGCTTTCTGGAAGTCCAAGTATATTACGTCTACCGGTTCTCCGCTATCGACTTGTTTGTTCACTTCCTCAAAAAATTGAATTAAGTTGGTCAAGCACGACTTTCCTTTCCTGAAGCCATGCTGACTACCTCTCAGCAGGTCAAGGTTATCTAGATGCTGTACTATGCTGTCTTTAATCAAAGCCTCAACCATTTTCCCAGGGACCGATTTGAGACTCACAGGTCTATAGTTTCCCGGTTCTCCCCTTGATCCTTTTTTGAAGATTGGGATGACGTTCACTATCTTCCAGTCTTTTGGTATCCGTCTGGTTCTAATTGACATGTTAACGAGGGATTGCAGTAGTTCTCCGATTTCCACCTTTAGTTCCTTTAATACTCTCGGGTGAATTCCATCTGGGCCAGGGGATTTGTCACTTTTTAGTTTGTCAATCTGATAGTATATCTGGTCCAGATCCACCTTCACTGTGGTGAGGCTCTCCTCTATTTCTCCCTTGAAAACTTTCACGGTTTCGGGTATTGAAGTGGCATCTTCCTTGGTAAAGACAGAAGCAAAGAAGGAATTTAATCTGTATGCAATCTGTTTGTCTTCTTTGATGTATCCTTTTCTTCCTTGGTCGTCGAGAGGGTCTACTGTCTCCTTTGCAGGTCTTTTCCCCTTAACATATCTGAAAAAGGGTTTGAAGTTTTTGGCCTCTTGGGCTATCTTTTCCTCATAGGCCCTTTTGGCTTCTCTCACCGCCTTGTGGCACTTCTTCTGGTCGTCTTTGTGACTGTTCCAAGCCTCGGTTGTATTCTCGCGTTTCCATTTTTTAAAAGAGTCCTTCTTTTCCCTAACTGCATCCTTCACCTCTTTGGTAAGCCAAGATGGTTCTCTTTTGGCTTTAGTTTTCCTTCCTTTGGTTATCTGCGGAATGTATAGATTCTGTGCTTCGGTGATAGTATTTTTTAGTAGGGACCATGCTTGCTCTACCGTTTCGATTTCAGCTATCCTTTTTTTGATCCGTTTTCTTACCATGGCTCTCATGTTGTCATATCTTCCTTTTTTAAAGTTAAAGGTTGTGGTTAGGGTCTTGGTTCGCTTCCCCTTTCCGATGTCGAGTTTAAAGTAGATCATACTGTGATCGCTCGTCCCCAGCGGGACCGTGACTTCTACTTCTTTTGTTTGCCCAGTTATGCCATTTAGGACCAAGTCCAAGGTGGCGTTTCCTCTTGTCGGTTCTCCTACCATTTCTTCCAGGAAGCAGTCACCCACCATTTCCAGGAACTTTATCTCCCTGCCACAGCTTGAAGTTACTAGGTTCCAGTCTATTCCTGGGAAATTGAAGTCTCCCATGATCGTTACATTGCCCGTCCTACTTTCATGTCTTATTTCTTCTATCATCTCAGAGTCTGTTTCCTCCGTCTGACCTGGAGGTCGATAGTAGAGACCTATTTTTGTGTCTGCTCCGTTCTGTCTGGGGATTTTTACCCAGAGGGACTCCAATTTCTTTTTCTCCTCCGCCTTCCCTACTCCAGTAGATTCTACTCCTTCCTGGACATATAGGGCAATGCCTCCCCCTTTCTGTCCTGTTCTGTCTCTTCTGTAAAGCTTGTATCCCTGCAGTACTGTATCCCATTCGTTTTCCTCATTCCGCTATGTTTCTGTTATGCCAATGATATCTATTTCTTTGCGTCTTGCTAGTGTCTCCAACTCCCCCATTTTATTTCTTAGGCTTCTGGTATTCGTGTACATACATTTAAGCTCCCTTTGTGCTGCCTTCTTGGACTTTCTGGGCTTCACAGTCCCTATTGTGTCTTTTAAAGGTCTGTGGGGTCCGGATGAGCTTTGAGGGGTGACGCAGGAGTGAGTGGGCATCCCTCCTGCCGTAGATAGTGTGTGTATGAGGGGGGATTCGGGGATGACAGAGGAAGGGAGTGGGAATCCCTCCTGCCGGCTAAGTTGTTGTGGGGTTCAGGGGTTCCCCACTGTGGCCACTCAACTGATTGTAGCAGGGAGATTTCCTTGCCGCAATCAGCCATGTCTAATTGAAATATAGGTCAGCATTTAAATGACCTACTTTTCATGCACCTATCATGGACCTAGAGAGACACCTAGGGCTGTTTAAGCTCACCTATGGCCACTTCCGGGCAAAACCATGCCTTGGGCGAGCTTAAGCATTCCTATGCATCTCCCTCAACTGCAATAGACGCCTACAGTTTAGGCGGCCTGCCTCAGATTGTTTTGGGTTTTTTTTGAAAACGTGCATCCCAATTGACTGGATAGACAGCGGTAGGATGCCTATCGCTGCCTACAATCAGGACGTTGTTTATAGAATAAGGCCCAATGTATACACCCAATCTCAAAAGATGCAACTTAGTGACTGCCCCACAAAAGGATGCTTATTGCACTGTACACAACTGGGAATCAATAAAATAATTAACACTTTTTCCTAAAGGATACAAGTTATGAATGAGCCTAAACTTCCCTTGTTCTTTTATAAGAATTATAACCAAAGAGAATACCACAAATTCCCAGAAATGGACCAACAATCATATCCATATCCAATTCAATCACAGCATGGTCTGATGTTGACCCATTTTTCACATGCATTGATGGGCCTCTCTATATCTGACCTTTAATACTATCTGCAGTTCCCCCACACATGCTATTGAAAAGTATGTCAGTCTCAGCAGAGCTGGTTTTTACAGGAGAAATCTACTTAAATTTATTTGGCCGATGCAACACTTTTGTTTTGTATGAAACCTACGTGTTTTGGTTTTTTTTTTCTTCTCAGAGCCCCTAAGGCATATTGGTAAACCTAGCTAGCTGCATAAATCTGACAGCCTATTTTATATCAAGGGGGTGAAGAGTAATGCATTTTACCTATTTTAAAGCAAAGTATAACAAAAAATTGTGTCCCTCCTTTTCCTATCATCACAAATCTAAAGCCCCCTTTTATCAAGTTGTGTTGGGGTTATTGCAGGCTACTGTGGTAAAAGCTCCGATACTCATAGAATTCCTATGAGCTTTGGCGCTTTTACAGCAGTGACTGGGGGGCCGCTCGGAGGTCCAGACGCTCATCCTCAGCTCCTTGCCGGCCGGTGATAGGTGTATGTGAGGGAAGATCATGGATGGCGGCTGTGGGTAGCTCTTGGCTGCTTCCTCCGCCAGTTCCCCGGGACCGATTATTCTCTCCACAACAGTTGACCCACAGGTTGTGTTTCACTGGGATGGTAGTGAAAGGCGATCTAGAACTGGGCCCTCGCAGTATCACCACTGATTGGATAATACCGACCCCTCAACAACCAGTCTCCAGCTCCATCCAGCTACCGCTACTGGGAAGCAAGTTAACCTGCCAACCAACACACACAAACACACACAGGAAAAAAAACCCACACATACAGCAGGCAAAGAGACAAACACCAAAACAAACACAGACAGAGCACAGGGAAGTGGAGGGCAGGGGTTGGGAGGAAAATGCTGCACAGGGAAGTGGGGTGGGAGGGAAATGCTGCAGCACAGGGAAATGGAGGGGGGAGAGAAATGCTGCTGCATAGGGGGCAGGGAGAGAGACAGATAGTGGGAGGGAGGGAGACAGAAAGAAAAGAAGAAAGAGATGGGCAGGGAGAGAGACAGAAAGAAAGACAGCGGCAGAAAGAGACAGAAATAAAGAAAGACAGACAAATATATATTCTAGCACCCGTTAATGTAACGGGCTTAAAGACTAGTATATAATAAAACCCTAAGTGCGCATGTGCACTCACATTTTTGTGTTCCGTGATCAGTAGATCCCTGGCAGGTAGGAGTGCGCATGCACACCTAGGGTTCTGTTTTCCTGTAAGGCAGTTTGTCATCATCACCCCCCCAACCCCGGCACACCCGAACCCCCGTTGACTCTTCCACCCGACCCTCCCACCGCAAGATGACCACAAACCTCCCAGTTCCAGCAGCGTCCGCAGCACTCCAAACACGCTGCCTCACGGCCCTCTACCGTCCCAATTTCCTGTGCCACGTCCCTGATGACATCATCAGAGATGCGGCAGAGGAAATCAGGGCGACAGAGGAAATCAGGGCAGCAGAAGGCCGCAAAGCATCACGCCCAGAGCGCTGCGGATGCTGCCGGAGCTGGGAGGCCTGTCGGTCATCTTGCAATGGGAGGGTCAGTGGGTTCGGTTGCACGGCGTCGGTAGTGGCGGGGGGGAAGATGGAAACATGCTTCTCAAGGGTTATACTGCGAAGGGGGATGGGAGGGAGGCAGGCAGGCTGGCTTCGGAGGGTGGGGGTGGGACAAAGTCTGAAGGCAGTGAGGGGGACATAGGATGGAGGCACTGGGGGCACTAAGGACATAGGAAGGGGCAATGAGGGAACTAAGGACATAAAAGGCACTGAGGGCACTAAGGACAAGGGAAGGAGACACTGGGGGCACTAAGGACATGGGAAGGAGGCACTGGGGGCACTTAGGACACAGGACGGAGACAATGGGGCACTAAAGACACAGGACGGAGGCACTGGGGCAATAAGGATATGGGAAGGAGGCACTGGGGGCACTATGGACACAGAATGGAGGCACTGGGGGCACTAAGGACATGGGAAGGGGCAATGAGGGAACTAAGGACATAAAAGGCACTAAGGACACGGGAAGGAGACACTGGGGGCACTAAGGACATGGGAAGGAGGAATTAGGGCACTAAGGATACAGGATGGAGACAATGGGGCACTAAAGAAAGGACGGAGGCACTGGGGCAATAAGGATATGGGAAGGAGGCACTGGTGGCACTATGGACACAGAATGGAGGCACTGGAGCCACTAAGCACATAGGAATGGGTACTAAGGACATGGGAAGGAGGCACTGAGGACATAGGAAGGAGCACTGAGGGCACTAAGGACATAGGAAGGGGCACTAAGGATATAGGAAGGAGGCATTGAGGGCACTAAGGACATAGGAAGAGGCACTAAGGACATAGGAAGGAGGCACTGAGGGCATTAAGGACATAGGAGGCACTGAGGGCACTAATGACATAGGAAGGAGGCACTGAGGGTACTAATGACATAGGATGGGTTACTAAGGACATAGGAAGGCGGAACGTGGGGCACTAAGGACATAGGAAGGAGGCACTGAGGGCACTAAGGACATAGGAAGGGACACTATGGACATAGGAAGGGGGTCACGGAGAGACAGGAAGGCATGGCACAACAGAGAAATACAGGCAGTCAGGGGGCCAGGGAGACAGAGACAGAAAGAAAGACAGACAGACAGGGGGGCAGAGAGAAACACAGACAGAAAGAATGACAGACAGAGAGAGATACAAAGAAAAAACCCCCAGACATTTACTCTAACTCCCATTAATGTAACGGGCTTAAGCACTAGTATATATACATATATATATAAATATATATAATAAAATGCTAAGCGCGCATGCGTATTCTTACCGCATGCTTCCCTGATCCCTGATCTGTCGGGCTGTGGCGGTAGGAGTTCGCATGCACTCCAGACAAGCCTCCATGCTCTCCACCTTGCGTCGCTGCAGAAACAGCCCCACACTTGCGGCTCGGCTTCAGGCTCACTTAATCCCTTGCCGCTCCCCCTTCCCTTCCCGCGATCCGACCGGCATACTTAGTCCCTTCCCACCCCCCCTCCCTTTCCTTCCCGTGTTCCCGATTCCAAACCTGCCAACTCGAGCAGCCTACAGCACTCTATACATGCTGCTTTGGGGCCTTCTACTGCCCTGATTTACTCTGGCCCTGATTTACTCATCAGAGACGTGTCAGAGCAAATCAGGGCAGTAGAAGGCCCCGAAGCAGCGGGTGTAGAGTGCTGCAGACGCTGCTGGAGTTTCAGGTTTGTCGGGACCGCAGGAAGGGAAGGGGGGGGCGGGAAGGGACTAAGGGGCCGGCCAGACCGCGGGAAGGAAAGTGGGGGGTAGGGGAAATACTGCTGCTGCACAGGGAAGTAGTGTGGGGGGGGAGGCAAATGGAGGGGGAGGGAATGCTGCTGTGGCTGCTGTACAGGGAAGTGGGGGGAGAGAAATGCTGCTGCATAGGAGGCAGGGAAAGAGACAGACAGATAGATAGAAAGGGAGACAGAAAGAAAAGAAGAAAGACACAGGGCAGGGAGAGATACAGAAAGACAGACAGTCAAAGGGGGCCAAGGAGAGAGACAGACAGAAAGAAAGACAGCGGAAGAGAGAGAGAAACAGAAATAAAGAAAGACAGACAGACATATATTCTAGCACCCGTTAAAATAACGGGCTAAAATACTAGTATGTACATATATATATATACTAGTCTTTAAGCCTGTTACATTAACGGGTGCTAGAATAGATGTGTCTATCTGTCTGTGTTTCTTTATCTCTCTCCTTGGCCACTGTCTGTATCCTTCTGTCCCCCCCCCCCCCCGAGCAAAGCTGTCTGCCCCAGCACACACCTCCCCCCCAAAGCAGCCCCCTTTCCCTCTCCCTAACTGTCTCTCCATGGCCCTCTTCTGTCTTCCCCCCAGAGCAAAGCTGTCTGTCCTCAGCATACCTCTCCCCAAAGCAGCCCCCTTTCCATCTCCCTATCTCTCCATGGCCCCCTCTGTCTCCCCCTGCACACCCCTCCCCCCAAAGCAGCCCCCTTTCCCTCTCCCTGTCTCTCCATGGCCCCTTCTGTCTTTCCCCCAGAGCAAAGCTGTCTGCCCCAAGCACACCCCTCCCCCCAAAGCAGCTCCCTTTCCCTCTCCCTGTCTCTCCACGGCCCCTTCTGTCTTCCCCCCAGAGCAAAGCTGTCTGTCCCCAGCACACCTCCCCCCCCAAAGCAGCCCCCTTTCCATCTCCCTATCTCTCCATGGCCCCCTCTGTCTCCCTCTGCACACCCCTCCCCCCAAAGCAGCCCCCTTTCCCTCTCCCTGTCTCTCCATGGCCCCTTCTGTCTTTCCCCCCGAGCAAAGCTGTCTGCCCCAAGCACACCCCTCCCCCCAAAGCAGCTCCCTTTCCCTCTCCCTGTCTCTCCACGGCCCCTTCTGTCTTCCCCCCAGAGCAAAGCTGTCTGTCCCCAGCAAACCTCCCCCCCAAAGCAGCCCCTTTCCCTCTCCCTATCCATGGCCCCTTCTGTCTCCCCCCAGCACACCCCTCCCCCAAAGCAGCCCCCTTTCCCTTTCCCTCTCCCCCTGGCTCCCGGTATTGATCCCCTTCTTACCCTTCCTCCATCCTGGCGTCTTCTGGCCTGCTCCTCTTCAAAGCAGCCTGCGATCGTGGTGGCCAGCTTTAACGAACCTAGCAGGCCGCTCTCCAACTTGGTAGCACCTTCCCTCTGACGCGATCCCGTGCGTCAAAGAGAGCATGCTACTGAGTTTGGAGAGCGGCCTGCAAGGTTCTTTAAAGCCAGCCACGATCGCAGGCTGCTCTGAAGAGGAGAATCAGTCGCAGCGGCAGCAGCGAGTGAGGGCGGGAGGTGTGTTCCCTGCCGAGGACGCGGGCAGGGAGAGAGCACAGTCACGCGCCTCCAGCCCCTGCAAGCGCCATGAGGTGTCAAATAGAATACTGCCACAGAAGCACACCTCACGGCGCCAGGAATCACAAATTTTCAAGAGCGCATGCGCGCTCTAGGGTTTTATTATTATTATATATATATATATATATATAAGGTCTTCAAAAAGTTTCCACACTTTTATTTCTTTAAACACAATTTATTAAATATCTCAAAAGCAAATTACATCACTTTTCCACATAATCACCCCATTTTGCGATAAATTTTTCCCAGCGTCCTACTAATAATCATGCTTACCACGTGTCCCGCCCCAACCATTTTCCGCAAAAATATGAAAGTGTGGAAATTTTTTGAAGAACCCTGAGTGTATGGTGCAGTGGTTATAGAGCTACAGCTTCAGCACCCTGGGATTGTGGGTTCAAATTCCACACTGCTCCTTGTGACCCTGGGCAAGTTACTTAATCCCTCCATTGCTCCAAATACATGAGTGTGAATCCACTGGGACAGACAGGGAAAAATGCTTGATTACCTGAATGTAAACCACTTAGAATATAAGTGGTATATATATGCTAAGGTCTAGATTCACGAACCTACCCAATCGGGCCCGATCCTGAATTCACGAATCTCCAATATGCAGATGGGGGCAATCGGAGGAATGCCCCCATCTGCCTTCCCGGATCGCTTGATAGCGATCCCCACACATGCATAGACCATCCGTAGATGGTTTGCACATGCGCACAACCTCAGGGCCAGCATAGATTAAAAAAAAAATAAAAATAGGCTATCATTTTTTTGGAGCCCATGGTTTTAACCCACTTAAGCCTGCGAGTTAAAACCATGGGCTTGCAGTGAAGTGAAGGGAAGCAGGCAGGCAGCCTGTTCGGGGCAGGAAGGCAGGCGCACTCGGGTCAGGCAGGCAGGCGCATTCGGGGCTGCAGGATAGGGGCTAACAGGGCAGAGAGCAAGGCAGCAGAAGGCAGGGCAGCCGGAAAGGGCTTCAGCGACTGGTCCTCAGCAGTCGCATTTTTTTTTGATCGGCCAGCCCAGTCGGTGTTGCAAGGTTTTGTTTGCATGTGTGGATCGGAAGATGGTCGGCAGAGAGGTAAGTGAATCGACCGGGGTCGCTAAGGGGTCACAAACCGATCGGTACACGATCAGTTTGCTTTGGGAATCTAGCCCTAAAATAAAGATATATATATATATATATACATATATATATCACTGAAAATATTTGCATAATTTACAATATAGGCAGTTCTCAAATGTACATCCTTATAGCTTTGACAGTTCAAATGTAAATCCAAGTACAGATAATACTTGCATATGTGTGTTGTTGCGGACATGTGTATTTGTGATAAATTTTACCTTATACATTTTAATTGTTTAAGTGGAAAAAAAATAAGTTTACCTTTTAGACAGCGGTTCTTAATGCATCCACTTAAAAGTGATAAAAATCTAGACATTAATAAATTGGCAAGGAGGGTTTAAAACCAATTGAAGATAAGAAAGGTAGAGATTAGATCAAGGCAGTATCTTATGCATTAGTCTAGCACTTCAATTTTAGTTCCTTTGATGTCGGCCTAATAGGTGGCTATTTAATTTACAGAAATCAGGGTTAATCTTTTGTCACCTCTGTTGCCCTATATCCAACTTTCAGGAAACAAAACCTCTGAACAAAATAACCAATAATGAGATCAGTAGATTTTTATCAAAAAAGAAACAAGGTTGTTTTACAAAATGCTGTACCTAAGGCTGCTTGTCAGTAAGTGACCATGATGTAACAAGAGTTAACAGATAAGTTAAAGTCACAAGAAAATGTGATTCTGAAAAGCTCAACATAAAATATAGGTTGAAATACACTTTACCATGTGTGGTCATGCTACTTAATTTCTCAAAAGCATATGCAACTGTATTTCTTTTTCAGGAGCCTATATACCAAGCTATATTAGCTGTTTAGCACAGAAGAAGTACAGTGTGAAGCCAAAATCAAAAATGGTACCAGCATGCTCTCTAAATAAAAGCTGGCCCACTCCACTTCCCCCCGGCATAAATACGAGAGTTTTATTCTGCCCCCATGAACAAAAATGGGCCCCTTTTATGAGACTAAGTCCTTTTACTAAGGTGCGGTAGCTGATTTAGTGTGTGCTAAAAATTAGCACGTGCTAAATGCTAACGTGTCCATTGGATATAATGGATGCGTTAGCACGTGTTAGCATTTAGCATGTGCTAAAACGGCTAGTGCGCCTTAGTAAAAGGACCCCCAAGATTTATTAAATTCCACAGAGGCTTGTTAACTTTTCCCTCTTTTTTTAAAAGGGATCTGCACAGTGGTATAGTGAGAGTGGGAGGCGCTCGGGGTGGAGATACCTGCCCATGTCTCTGCCCCTTGCTCTTTCCCCAATCCCCCCTGCTGTGAGCGCCACCCTTTCCTTCTCCCATACCTCTCATTGTTTATCACTGTGAGTAATATCTTCAACATGCTCCTCATACCCCCAGCAGCTCTCCCTCTAACATCATTTCCTATGTGCAACGCCCGGAAGTGACATCAGTGGGAGAGCTTATGAAGTCACAAGGAATATGTTGAAGTTGTTGCTCATTGCAGTGAACAATTAAAAGTATGGGGGAAGGGAAAGGGGGCATGCACATGGTGAGGAAGGAGTGGGAAGAGGCAGAGGGGGAGGAGAAGAGGAGGAGTGCTGGTTCCCCCATCAACATGCCCCCCCCCCTTTACTATGTCACTGGATCTGCATGGCTTTCCTGAAAAGCTAAGTGCAATATTTTTAAACTACTGATATTATTTTGAACTAGTTTTTTAGCCCGTTACATTAACGGGTGCTAGAATAGATGTGTAGACTTAGACATTTCTTTCTTTCTTTCTGTCTGTCTTTCTATCTCCCTGCCCCCTTTCTTTCTGTCTCTCTCCCTGCCCCCTGTCTGTCTGTCTTTCTTTCTTTCTGTTTTTCCCCCTTGTCCAGCAGCATCCCTTCCCTTCTCCCCTTGTCCAGTAGTAGCCCTTCTCCCTTCCTTTTACCTCCCCCTGTCCAGCAGCATCCCTTCCCTGCTTCCCCTGTTCAGCAGTAGCCCTTCTCCTTTCCTTTTACCTCCCCCTGTCCAGCAGCACACCTTCCCTGCTCCCCCTGTTCAGCAGTAGCCCTTCTCCCTTTTACCTCCCCATCCGGCAGTACCCCTTCTCCCTTCCCTGCTCCCTGTCCAGCATCCGCTAGGCAGGGCAGCCTCGGGGCTTTTGCTAGGCCGGCCCGTCTCACATTATCAAAGTGGGCTGGCCTAGCAAATGCCCCACGGCTGCTTGATGAAACCGTGGCTGCTGCCACTGCTGGTCTGGGGGTGAGAAGAGGAATCCCAGCAGCGGCAGCATAGTCAGAAAGTCAGCCGGCGTCAGAGATCGGGGCAGGAAATCAGCTCATGTCAACCCTAACTCCATCATCTAACATATTCATACAAGGATCATTGTCTATCACTTGGCTATAATTCAATCTCAAGTTAATTTTATTTTTAAAAAACTCAGCAAGAACCTCAGAAGATGGTGAACTTTCAGTCTTTGGATGCTTTTTGGATTCGATATCAAACAAATTATTAGCCAATTTAAATATGATTAATTTGCTGTTAATATTCATCACCCTAATTTTATGAGCATATAATTTAGTTTGTTTCTCCTTGTCAGTATTTAGTTTGTTTCTCCTTGTCAGTATTTGCCAATTAAGTTCTTGTAAACTTTCAACTTTTGTTGCCAATTTGATTTGTCTTCTATTTTACCTGATTTTAACCAAATTTTTTCTACTTTCCTTAATTCTCTCTTAAACTCTAATAATTCCTCATCATACCAGGGTTAGAACCACGGAAGAATGTGAAGACCTACAAAGGGACCTAAACAAACTGGAAGAGTGGGCAAGCAAATGGCAAATGCGCTTTAATATAGAGAAATGCAAGGTCATGCATTTAGGGAAAAAAAACCCGATGTTCAGCTACAAAATGGGGGGATCAGTACTAGGGGATAGTAACCTTGAAAAAGACTTGGGTGTGCTGGTAGATACTACAATGAAACCAACGGCACAATGTGCAGCAGCCTCCAAGAAAGCAAACAGAATGTTGGGTATTATTAAGAAGGGCATTACAACCAGGACGAAGGAAGTCATCATGCCGCTGTATCGTGCGATGGTGCGCCCGCATCTGGAGTACTGTGTCCAGTATTGGTCACCGTACCTCAAGAAGGACATGGCGATACTTGAAAGGGTCCAGAGAAGAGCGACGAAAATGATAAAAGGTATGGAAAACCTTTCATACGCAGACAGGATGGGAAGGCTGGGGCTCTTCTCCCTTGAAAAGAGGAGACTCAGAGGAGACATGATAGAGACTTTCAAGATCATGAAGGGCATAGAGAGGGTGGAAAGGGACAGATTCTTCAGATTATTGGGAACCACAAGCACAAGTGGGCACTCAGAGAAGCTGAAAGGGGACAATTTTAGAACCAATGCTAGGAAGTTATTTTTTACACAGAGGGTGGTGGACACCTGGAATGCGCTTCTGGAGGTTGTGATAGGACAGAGTACACTACGGGGGTTCAAGGAAGGATTGGATAAATTCCTGAACGATAGGGGGATTGAAGGATACAGATAGAGGTAGAGATAGGTTTTAGACAGAGTATGGATAGAAGGATAAAAGGGATTAGAGAAGGATCACATTACAGGTCATGGGCCTGATGGGCCGCCGCGGGTGCGGACTGCTGGGCACGATGGACCTCGGGTCTGACCCAGCGGAGGCAACTTCTTATGTTCTTATGTTCTTACCAAACATTTGAAACTCTATAATTCTTTGTATATGTCTTTAAAGGTGCAATTGTATCTAAAATCTGATTACTAAAATTTTTCCATTCAGTTAAAAAGTTTTCTTCAGATTCAGATCTAGTTTTTAATTCATAATGTGACCAAAATTCCACTTGATTTACCATTCCTCTACTAACAATATTTTAATGTGATATCTATTAAATCTTATTTCCTCTTCATAGAAATGAGGGTAAGACTTATATTAACTCTAATTAAATCCTGGTACCTGTGGCACAGGGTGACTAAAGTAGGGAAAATCCTCTTTTTTTTTTTTTAAATCTATATTCATTTTTAAACTTATAATAAGTGTGATAACATATCCATACAAATAACCATGAATATATCACTTAATAATCAACAATGATACATATAATATTCTCTTATCTCCCCCCCCTCCCCACCCTTATCTATCATATAATCAATACTTATAGAACATCTGTTATAAATCCTGTGTTTTAGAGTAGCCACTGAACTGGTATAGAGCAGTGTTCTTCAACCGCCGTTCCGCAAAAAATTCCTGCTGGTCCACGCAGGGCTGGCGAGATTGACGAGATGCAATTTCCTGCCGGTCCGCACAGGGCCAGTGAGGTAATGGGGACCCTCCAACAGTGGCTTTCTTCCCTCCCAGCAGCTGTCAGTATTTGCCAGCACAGCATAAGGCAGCCTTGGGGCTTTTGCTGAGTCGCAGCCGCATCTGATGATACAACTTCCTCTTTCCTCAGAGGCGGTGCGACCCATCAAAGGACCCAATGCTGCCATAGTAAATCGCTGTGCTGGCAAGTATGAAGAACTGTTGGGAGGGGAGAAAGCCACTGTTGGAGGCTGAGAAGCTTCTGGACAAGGGGAAAAAAGGGACAGCTGCTACTGGACCTGGACGGAGGGAGAAGGAGAGATGCTGCTGGGAGGGGAGGAGGGAAAGGAGTCTGGGAAGCTGCTGGACAAGGAGAAAAAAGGGACAGCTGCTACTGGACCTGGAGGGATGGAAAAGGAAAGATGCTGCTGGGAGGGAGGAGGGAAAGGGAAGGGAAGAGAGTTACTGCTGGACAGGAGGAGGAAGGAAGGGAGAAGAAAGAAAGGAAGGAAACAGCTGGCAGGGAGATTAGAAGAGGGGAAGGGGAGAGACAGGAATGAGAAAGTAGAGAGATTGATGATGGGAAAGAGGTCAGCAGAGAAATAAGCAGAGAGGGAGAAAGATGCTAAAAAGGAGAGATAAAAATGAAGAGAGCGCTGAAGCTGGAATGAATCATGTAAAAAGCAGAGAGGGGGTGCAGGCTGGATGGAAAGGGGAGAGGGGCATAGAAAGAAGACAGATACCATATGGAAGGGGGAGAGGGCAGACAGTGTATGGAAGGGGCAGACGCTGGAAGGAAGAGAATGAAAAGAAGATGAAAGCAGAAACCAGAGATAACAAAAGGTAGAAAAAAAATAATTTTATTTCTATTTTGTGATTAGAATATATCAGATTTGAAATATATATCCTGCTAGAGCTGGTGTTAGACATAACTGGGGATTGAAAAAGCCCAGGCAGTGCTTCTTTAGCTTCCAGCTGGCTTAGGGCTCTCTCTGACCAGGGGGCAGTTGCCCAAGTTGCACTCCCCTAACACTATTCCTGTCATATGTGACTGCAGTATTCTGTTGGCATGATATTTCTGTGTAGCATTCTGTAATAATTTGACTTATTCAGTTTTCTTGATAGTAGAAGGGATATATGTGAAGGGAAGGGGAGACAGGGGTTTTGTTGATCCTTGCTCTGTATTATTTGTATTTATAAAATGACAATTGTACAGAATATTGTTTCTTTTTATACTTCAATAAAATACATTCAATATAAAATCATAACTGAGGCTTGTGCAGATGGGATCAGATGATTTGCGGGGACCAAGATCACGGAGATGGGGTGGAAATGGGGTTTTTAAATTTCAGTCCTAGTAGTTTGCCGGTCCATAAAATAATTCTTTTATTTCCACCGGTCCATAGGTGTAAAAAGGTTAAAGAACACTGGTATAGAGCACGAGGATGGCAGGTCACGGTAGGGGGTAAAAGCTAAATGCTCCCCTGCTGGAGGGCAGGGTGGGGAGCGGGGCCTAGAGAGGGATTATGGTTCGGGTTCTTCCTAGGGAGTTATTTCCTGCATAATGTTAATAAAGTTGTGGCCTGTTATTCCCATAGTTTCTGTCTCTGTGACTTCTGTTAAAGGCCTGGGGGCTGGTTGGACGAGGTGGTGCAGCCTGCCTATATTAATGTCAAAAGCGATGGCCCTTCACTCCGCCCCAGTTCCCAACTCTCCCCTGGTTCTTCGGACATCACTCCTGACATCAGAGGCGAGGGCCGTGCCCTCATTGAGTGAGTCAGGAAATGGGGTTGGAGATTCCCTTCCGGCGGGGGATTCAAATACTGAGTGCTGGGGAGCAGCAGAAGCCTTTTCCTTCGTGTTCCCAATGCTCACCCAGTTTGCCAGATTTCGGGGAACAAGCTTACTGTGCTCCGCAGGAAGGGCGCCTTTCTTTGCATGCTTCTTCATGTTTCTTCTGCGTCTTCCTTCTGCGAGTGTGAAGATGTCAAAATATTCCCGCCTGGTCACCTTTTTTCTGAGGGACCTGGGGACTTTCTGCCATAGGCGCTCAGGGGGAACCCCATAAGCAGGTGCTAGGGCCAGAGCGGCGGGCGGAGCACATGGAGGAGGGAAGGAGGAAGAGGAAGAAGAGGAGGAAAAGGAGGAGGAAGAAGATGCCTGCCTGTGCTTTTTCTTACCCTTCTTCTTTGCTGATGTTGTGTTGTTTTTCCTGTGCCTCAGGAGCTTGGTTTTCGCTGCAACAAGTTGGGAACACTGGTTTGTATGTTCGGGAGAAGGCGGTTGACCTCATCGGTACCTGGTCTGGCCTGCCCGGCAGGGTGAGAGTGCAACTGCACTCTCGATTGCTGTGGTTGGGAGGCCCAACCATGGAAGTCATGAGAGCATTGCCCGCCAATGCAGGCAGAGGATTCTGCATTTGCCGATGGCTGTGTCCAGAGGAGATTTGGAAGAGGAGATCTCCATCAATCCTGAGATGGAGATGATTTGCAAGGTTTTCGATAGGGATCGTGGTTTTAGCATGTCTGTGATCCGTGATCAGATGGGCGAGCTCACTGTCTGTACATGTAATGTTCTGACTCATGATTGTCATGCCTTTCTATGCGCCCTCGATGTTGAGAGCGGGACCTGGTTCTTTGCCTTTCAATAAGGTCACGGGGCAGACCAGACCGCCTTTGCAGGAAGTTCCGCTGGAAGGAGTGAGAAGGGGGATCAGTGTCGCTTGTCACATGGCCTGGGAAGACGGTCCTGCGAGGGGCCCTTCCATGAACGCCATCTGTTCCATGATCTGGATCTGGTGCAGGTAGATCTGGCACTGGATTCGCATGGTTCACAGCGTGAAAAGGACACCTAATGGGACATTGGAGAAAGATGCCTGCCGCTGTGGAGAAGCAGTGTCTAGGTGATTCTCTGAAACAGAGAACTGCCAGTGGGATGATCTGACTCATGTTGCGCTCCTTGATTAGGATCAGGCTGGGTGTCAGCTTGAAGCAAGGCCTAACTGGTTCTCTCTGTCGACTGGGACAACCCGCCACCATTCTGCACGATGCTGGATGCCCGTTCTACAGCTTGGGGTGAGAAGTTGTTGTTTGGTAGATCCGCGCTGTTCCCCTGGGACTCTCTGGATGGTTAAGGAGGGCATGTGCTGTCGCGCAAAAGGGACTTAGGCAAAGGAAGATCTGCCTTCTGGGGCGCCCTGAAGAACAAGGAGGCACAGCAATCTCTCTAGTCAGATCTGAAGACTCTTGCACTGTAGTCTGGCATTGCCTGGTCATCTTGCTCTTCCTGGGCATAATGCTGGGACCAGCAGCAAAGGGAAGCAAGATCAAGGCTTTTTCAACAGCTGGAGTCCGTGGCAGGCGGAACAGGATGCTCTCATTTAGGCAGCACTGAGCACTCTCAGACAGCCGCCCTTGTAGCTCTGAAAAGAGCCTTTTTGTGCTGCAAACAGCCTGAACTTGGAGCTCTTGAAACTTTTAAAAGTGCTTTTTTTTGTTTGAAAGAGGAGCACTTAAAAGAGCCTTTTGTGCCACAAAGCAGCAGTCCCAGCCAAAGATCTTAAAGGAGCCTTTTGAGCTGGGAGAGAAGAGCTCTTAAAAGAGCTTTTGGGTTGGAAAGAGGCGCTCTTAAAGAGACTTTTGTGCTACAAAGCAGCAGCCCCAGCGTCGGGAGCTCAAAGAGCTAATGAAGCTCTTAAAGGAGCTTTTTGAGCTCGGAGAGATGAGCTTTTAAAAGAGCCTTTGGTCCGCAATAGCAGCAGATGCGATAGCAGCAGACTGAGTGTCGGGAGCACGAAGAAAAAGGCTTCAGCTGCTCCCCAGCGCTCAGTATTTGAATCCCCTGCTGGCGGGGAAGCTCCGCCCTCATTCCCCGACTCACTCAATGAGGGCAAGGCCCTCGCTTCTGATGTCAGGAGTGACGTCCGAGGGACCCAGGGAGAGTTGGGAACTGGGGCGGAGCGAAGGGCCGTGCTCTCTCTGGGCAGCCGCCATGTTATCAGCGGCATGTTCGGAGGGCCATCGCTGCCGGCATAATCTTGTGTTTTAGGGTAGCCACTGAACTGGTATAGAGCCTGCATTTCTGTTTAAAATCCTGTGTTTTAAGGTAGCCACTGATGTGGTATAGAGACAGTATTTCTGACCTACTAGTTTTCAGCCATTGTATCTGCTGATTAGGTGTAGAAGGGAGGGGCTCTGATTTACTACTAAGGTTAACTGTATTATCTTTGGGACAGTTCTGTGAACAAGAATGTCCTGAGAACTTCTAAAAGCTAAGTTATTCATAATTTCATATTCTGCTCTTTCCACTGTTTTTCAGCATTATATCTGCTTAATTTTTCTTCTCCTTCTACCTGTTTCTTACTAAAAAACAAAACAAAAAATAAGCCCTTCTCTGTCCTCTGTTAAATCTTATTTCCTCTTCCTCTTCATAGGAATAAGGGTAAGACTTATAGTCCCAATCACCCTCCCCTCATCCCACCCAACCCAGGGATTACTTCTCATATATAGAGAACCAAATAATCAGGACTACTCAAATCAAGTCACTTCACAACCAATCAAGATGACCTTTATTCTGTGCAATCACAGTGGTGCTTTAATTCCAAGACACACTATTTGGAGGCTTAAGGCAGTGGCGTACCTAGGGTGGGCGGTGCGCCCCGGGTGCATGCCCCAAGGGGGTGCACAGTAGAGAGCTGAACAGGGACAACGGGGAACCCGCTGGGTTCAATACAACTCGAGCCGCGAGGCTCGTCTTCTTGTCCTACCTGCCCTGCCGCAGCACACATAGCCGACCGCAAGTCTTCCCAGATGTCAGCGCTGACGTCGGAGGGAGGGCTTATGCAAAGCCGGCCCTCCGACACCAGCGCTGACATCGGGGAAACTTCCAGTCGGCTATGTGTGCTGCGGCAGGGTAGGTAGGACAAGAAGACGAGCCTTGCGGCTCGAGCTCCATTTGAATGAGAAAGTTGGTAATTTGTTGGGAGATGAGGGCTGGACACGAACGTGGGAGGCAAATGCAGGACAGAAGGAGGTCAAACTTGGGAGGCAAACGCGGAACACAAAAGGGGGGAGGGAGTGCATTTTTGGACACAAGGCATGAACTTGGGAGATAGGAAGGGAGGGAAACAGATGCTGAGGTGGGGAAGGAGTGCAGATTTGGACACAAGGCATGAACTTGGGAGAGAGGATGGAGGAAGGGAGGGAAAGAGGTGGGGGAGGGAGTGCACTTTTGGACACAAGGCATGAACTTGGGAGAAAGGATAGAGGAAGGGAGGGAAAGAGGTGGGGAGGGAGTGCGTTTTTGGACACAAGGCATGAACTTTGGAGAGAGGATGGAGGAAGGGAGGGAAAAAGGTGGGGGAGGTAGTGCGTTTCTGGACACAGAAGGCATAAACTTGGGAGAGAGGAAGGGAGGGAAAGAGGTGGGGGAGGGAGTGCGTTTTTGGACACAGAAGGCATAAACTTGGGAGAGAGGAAGGGAGGGAAGGAGATGCTAAGTTGGGGAAGGGAATGCGTTTTTGGACACAGAAGGCATGGACTTGGGAGAGAGGAAGGGAGGGAAAGAGATGCTGAGGTGGGGGAGGGAATGCGGTTTTGGACACAGAAGGCATGGACTTGGGAGAGAGGAAGGGAGGGAAAGAGATGCTGAGGTGGGGGAGGGAATACGTTTTTGGACACAGAAGGCATTGGAAAGAGGAAAGGAGAGAAAGAGATGGTTGTGTACACGGGGAATGGAAGAAAGGAGAATTTTAGGTCATAGGGAGGGAGTGAGGTACAGATGAGAGGGAGAAATATTGTGGTGGAACGGACAGATTGAAATGGATGCAAGAGGGAGGAATGTTGGATATAGTGGTGAAGGGAATGGAGGGAGAGATGTGGCATGGTACTGGAGAGGGGTGATAGAAGGAGAAATGTTGGGCATGAGACTGGTGGGCAGGGGCAAAAGATGAGAAAGGGATAAATGCTGGACCATGGTAGGAGGAACCAATGGACAGCAACAGAAGAATTTACAGAAGATGGGAAAGTGGAAAAAAGAAACTGAGACCATCTTTATGGAAAAATAAGTCTCCAGACAACAAAGGTAAAAAATGGAATTTATTGACTAAAATATGTTAGCTTTGGGACATGTATATAGCAGATGTCTTTGTATTGTGTTCAAAAGAAAAGGAAATGCATTTCTGGTTTTATTTCTACAGTGTTGAAGTACTTGCTAACCATTGCTGTGACTGGTAGGGATCCCCAAACACCGCCAGCAGAGGACCTCCTCTAGAGACAGCCAGAACTCCCCTCCACCAAGCACAGCAGGCACTGGCAACATCCATGAGCCACTGAGGTGCCAGCATCTTTGACTCAGGGACACTACTGCTGCCTATCAAGCTTGGCAAAAGGGACCCCCGGCCAACTGCAAAGGAAGTCCTCAGCTGACAGCTTGGGGATGGGTGGGGACGGGTAGGATTTTGGCGGGGACGGGTGGGATTTCTGTCCCCGTGCAACTCTCTAGTGCAAAGCCGGCCACCCTCCCTATTCTGCCACTGCTGCTTTCCTTAATCACCTGAAAGCCGCAGGCGGGCGTCCACTCCTTGCGTGATCCACGGCTGTGTCGGAAGCATTTTCTCTGAAATCAGAGAGAAGACTTCCGATGCACTGACATCACGACTTCAGAGAGAAGGCTTTCAACGTAGCTGCAGATTGAGCGAGGAGCGGACACCCGCGGCTTTCAGCAGGGGAGCCGGCCAGACATGCTGGGCAGGGAAGGGGGGAGGGAGAAATTCTGCACATGGAAGGGAGGAGAAATGCTGCAAAGGCAAGGGGGAGACATGCTGCTGTTGCACAGGGAAGAGGGAGGGTAGAAATACTGCATAGGCAAAGGGGGAGAAATGCTGCAAAGGCAAGGGGGAGACATGCTGCTGCTGCACAGGGAAGGGGAGGGTAGAAATACTGTATAGGCAAAGGGGGAGAAATGCTGCAAAGGCAAGGGGGGAAGACATGCTGCTGCTGCTGCAGCACCCAATTGGGGAGAGAGAGAGAAGGAGGGAGAAGGAAGACAAGGGAGAGGAACCAGAGATGCCAAGTCCATGGGAGGGAGGGAAAGGAAAGGAGATACCAGACTATGGAGGGGGAGAAAGAGATGCCATGGCATGAGGGAAGGGAAGAAGATAGAGATACCACACCATGGTGTGGAATGGGAAGGAAGGAAGGAAAGGAGAAGAGAAATAAAGAGATGCCAAAGCATAGGGGAGGGGGTGGAGACAGAAAAATGGAGAGGGGTGAAGCTGAAATGAATCATGTGCAAAGGAAAGAAGGGACGCAAGATATATAGTTTATTGAAGGGACATAGAAAGAGGGAAGATTCCATATGGAAGAGAGAGAGGGTGGACAATAGATGGAAGGGGCAGAGAGAGTATGGGCTGTAGATGGAAGTGGTAGAGAGAGAGGGCAGAAGCTGGGTGGAAGGGGCAAAGAGAGGGCAGATTTTTCATGGAAGGGAGAGAGGACAAACGCTGTATAGAAAGAAGAGAACAAAGAGAAGATGATTAAAGCAGAATCAATTAGTATTGTAACTGTATTGATAAAAGTTTATAAATAGGAAATGAAAATAAGGCATTTTTTTGGACTAAACCCCTTTCCTTAGGACAAGATACCATAACAGCAGTATACTGTACTGTTCTGAAGAAAGATTTGGCCTCTGAAAGCTAATTGAAAAATGGATTAGTCCAATAAAATGGTATTTTCTTATTTCTCATTATTTGTTTTATTTTTATTTGTTAATTTGTAAAGTGGTGATTGTTATGTATCAGTTTTTTCAAATTTACATCTACTATCTTTATATTTTGCACAGTATTAGGGGACATGTGTCACTGTTTTTGTGGTGTTGTGGTGTTGCATTGTATGCAGAGTCTGGTTTCTTGGCAGTTCAGTTTAACTTTTGTCTACATATTTCTATTTTTAGTTTGTGCAGGAGTTCTGCAAACTTAAACAGGAACTGAATACAATTAAAGCAGCTTCCAAAGATCTTGCTTGACAAACTTGCTGCACTTCCTTGAGGGAGTTAACAGGTAGATAGACAAGGGTAACCCGGTCGACATTGTATATCTGGATTTTCAGAAGGCGTTCGACAAGGTCCCACATAAATGACTACTTTGAAAAATTGCAAGTCATGGAATCGAGGGTGAAATACTCACGTGGATTAAAAACTGGTTGACGGATAGGTAACAGAGAGTGGGGGTAAATGGACAATACTTGGACTGGAAAAGCGTCACAAGTGGAGTGCCGCAGGGTTCGGTGCTTGGACCCATGCTCTTCAACATATTTATAAATGACCTGGAAATTGGTACGACAAGCGAAGTGATTAAATTTGCAGATGATACAAAGTTATTTAGAGTAGTGAAGATGCATAAGGATTGCGAAGACCTGCAACGTGACATAAACATGCTCGAGAAAAGGGCCACAACATGGCAAATGAAGTTTAACGTGGATAAGTGATGCATGTCGGTAACAAAAATCTTATACACAAATACAGGATGTCCGGTGCAGTACTTGGAGAGACCCCCCAGGAAAGAGACTTGGGAGTACTGGTCGACAAGTCAATGATGCCGTCTGTGCAATGCGCGGCGGCAGCAAAAAGGGTGAACAGAATGCTAGGAATGATTAAGAAGGGGATCACAAACAGATCGGAGAAGGTTACCATGCCGCTGTACCAGGGCCATGGTACGCCCCACCTGGAATACTGTGTCCAGCACTGGTTGCCGTACATGAAGAAGGACACGGTACTACTCGAGAGGGTCCAGAGAAGAGTGACTAATGGTTAATGGACTGGAGGAGTTGCCATATAATAAGAGATTAGAGAAACTGGCCCTCTTCTCCCTTGAAAAGGGGAGACTGGGAGGGGACATGATCGAAACATTGATAATGAAGGGAATAGACTTAGTAGATAAAAACATGTTGTTCATCCTCTCCAAGGTAGTGAAAACGAGAGGGCACTCTCTAAAGTTAAAAGGGGATAGATTCCGTACAAACGTAAGGAAGTTCTTCTTCACCTAAAGAGTGATAGAAAACTGGAACACTTCTGGAGGCTGTTATGGGGGAAAACACCCTCCATGGATTCAAGACAAAGTTAGGCAAGTTCATGCTGAACCAGAAAGTACACAGGTAAGGCTAGACTCAGGGCATTGGTCTTTGACCTAAGGGCCACCACGTGAGCGGACTGCTGGGCATGATGGACCACTGGTCTAACCCAGCAGTGGCAATCCTTATGTTTTTAGGTATTTAAACTGGAAGATGGGGGTGGTGTATATATGAAGGACAATTATAGAGATCACCCCGGCAAAAGAAAAGATGTGAAGGTAGTAAAGATTGCAACGTAAACAATATCAGCAACTCACTTCTTAGCATTGCAATGGAAAGTGAAATGAAACAAAAATCTATACAAAAAATGATATTACCGCTGAAAAATAGCTGGAAAGCAATGACCACAAATGCTCACAGTCTAAGCAACAAAGTTCATGATCTGCAAGCTCTGATGTTAGAGGCAGATCTGGATATTGTCACAATCACAGAGACGTGATTCAGTGAATCTGATGGATGGGATGTAAACATACCAGGATATAATCTTTTTAGGAAGGACATAGATGGTCAAAAAGGTGGAGGAGTAGCTCTCTATGTTAAGATCGATATCCAAGCAACCAAAATGCAAGTGATCTGGGGAGAGGAAGAAGCAATATGGATTGCTCAGAAAAGAGAACATGAAATATAGAAACATAGAAAATGACGGCAGAAAAGGCCCATCTAGTCTGCCCATACTAATGGCCCACCCCCTAACTACCTCCATGAAGAGATCCCACATGCCAATCCCATCTTTTCTTAAAATGTGGCATGCTGCTGGCCTCAGTTACCTGTTGTGGAAGATTATTCCAGCGGTCAACCACCCTTTCGGTGAAGAAATATTTTCTGGTGTCGCCATGAAATTTCCCACCCCTGATTTTCAACGGATGCCTTCTTGATGCCGTGGGTCCTTTAAGGAAAAAGATCCTCTTCCACCTCGATACGGCCCGTGACATATTTGAACGTCTCGATCATGTCTCCCCTCTCTCTGCGTTCTTCGAGTGAGTACAGCTGCAACTTACCCAGTCATTCCTCATACGGGAGATCCTTGAGTCCTGAGACCATCCTGGAGGCCATTCGCTGAACTGACTCAACTCTCCGCACATCTTTTTGATAATGCGGCCTCCAGAATTCCAGATGGGGTCTCACCATGGATCTGTACAACGGCATTCTGACCTCAGGCTTACGGCTGACGAAACTTCTACGGATACAGCCCATGATTTGTCTAGCCCTGGATGAAGCTTTCTCCACTTGATTGGCAGTCTTCATGTCTTCGCTAATAATCACCCCCAAGTCACGTTCTGCTACAGTCCTTGCTAGGATCTCACCATTTAGGGTATAAGTCCTGAATGGATTTTTGCCGCCAAGGTGCATGACCTTGTATTTTTTGGCATTGAAACTTAGTTGCCAAGTCTTTGACCAATGCTCCAGCAGGAGTAGGTCCTGCGTCATACTGTCGGGCATTGAGTTTTTGTCGGGCACTGTGCTTCCATCTGTTATGCGGTTGCCTACTATGTTGCATAGTTTGGCATCATTGTCGAATAATGTAATTTTACCTCGAAGCACCTCAGCCAAGTCTCTTACGAAGATGTTAAATAGGATCGGGCCCAAGACCGAGCCCTGCGGCACTCTGCTGATCACCTCCGTCGTATCGGAGAGGGTACCGTTTACCACTGCCCTCTGAAGTCTACCTCTAAGCCAGTCCCTAACCCATGCAGTTTAATGTTTCACCCAGTCCCATTGAACCCATCTTGCTCAATAACCTGCGGTTTGGGACGCTATCAAATGCTTTGCTGAAGTCCAAGTACACGACGTCCAGGGACTCCCCTATATCCAGCTTTCTTGTTACCCAGTCAAAGAAGCTGATCAGATTTGATTGGCAGGACCTTCCCTTTGTAAAACCATGTTGATGGGGATCTCGTAGATTCTCCTCGTTCAGGATCGTATCCAATTGGCGTTTGATTAGTGTTTCCATAAGTTTACTCACTATCGATGTGAGACTCACCGGTCTATAATTCTCAGCCTCCGTCCTGCATCCCTTTTTGTGGAGTGGAATGACATTAGCCATTTTCCAATCCAACGGGACTCTTCTTGTACTTAGGGAAAGATTGAAGAGCGCGGATAACGGTTCAGCCAGGACGTCACTTAACTCCCTGAGCACCCTGGGGTGTAGTTTGTCCGGTTCCATAGCTTTGTTCACTTTGAGTCTTGATAGCTCCTCGTAGACACTGCTGGACGTAAACTCAAAATTTCGAAATGGGTCTTCCGAGTTTTTCCTCATCGGCAGCTGAGGGCCGGATCCCATCAGGTTTCCTAAGGCGTACTATCCCATCTGTGTTTCTTTTTCTGTCACTAATATATTGGAAGAAGGATTTATCGCCCTTCTTGATGTTCTTCGCAAGGTTCTCCTCCATTCGGAGTTTGGCCTCCCTGACTGCCGTTTTGACCGCTTTTGACTTGGCCAGATAGTCTTCCTTGGATTCTCGCTTCCCTGATAGTTTGTAGAGGATGAATGCTCTTTTCTTCTTTTTTATGAGGTCTGAGATCTCCTCAGAGAACCACTGTGGTCTATTGTTTCTACGCCTTTTACTTACTGATTTGACGTAGCAGTTGGTTGCTTTGTGTAAGGTTGATTTCAGAGTTGACCACATTACCTCTACATTATCTGTTTCGGCATGGTTTTGCAGTGCCCGATGGATGAAATCTCCCATGCTTTTGAAGTTTGTGCCCTTAAAGTTGAGGACCTTGGTTGATGTGCTTGACAGTGAAACCTTTCCTGAGTTGAACCATATCATGTTGTGGTCACTGGAGGCCAACGTATCGCCTACCGAGACCTCTGTGACACTTTCTCCATTGGTCTAGTATCGCCCGATCCCTAGTGGGCTCTAATAGCATTTGTCTGAGTCTCACTCCCTTTATAGAGGTTAATAGCTTCCTGCTGCCGCTGGTCATAGCGGAAAGTTTGTTCCAATCCACATCAGGCATATTGAAGTCTCCTAACAATACTATGTCTCCATGCAAAGTGATATTCTCAATGTCTTTGACTAATTCTATAGCCATGTCCTCCTGTTGTCTTGGAGGTCTGCATACTATACCAAGATATAGGCATTTGTCCTTCCCCCTAGCCAAATTCACCCAGAGGGATTCCCCGATGTACTTGACATCTGCGATTTTGGTAACTTTGATGTCCTCTTTAGTGTATAGTGCTACCCCTCCTCCCATTTTGCCCTATCTGCCCCGCCGAAGTAAGTTGTATCCTGGTATAGCCATATACCACCCATGGGAGTCCGTGAATCAAGTTTCGGATATCGCCACCACATCTAGGTCGGCGTTCCTCATTTTCGTCTCTAATTCGAGAATCTTATTGCCTAAACTGTGGGCATTAACGTACATCGCCCTCAATACCTTATGTTTGCTATGTCTCTGTGTAGATATTCCTGTTTGAGCTAATTGGACTCCTATAATACTGTTTGCAATGTGTGTACTTACCTCTGACTCAGAAATGCAGTGTGTACTTACCTCGGTCTCAGAAATGGATTGGCAACTTACCTCGCCAAGTTGGTTAAATTACTTCTATCTACATGGGTGTAGTCTACAAACCTCCGACTCAATCGCAACAAATTGATAAGGATCTGATTGTGGATATCCAAAAGTTTGGAAGGAAAGAGGAGGTATTGCTGTTGGGAGAGATTTCAACCTGCCGGATGCAGACTGGAATGTTCTGTCTGCGGAATCGGAAAGAAGTAGGGAAATTGTGGATGCCTTTCAAGAGGCTCTGCTCAGACAAATAGTGAGGGAAAAAGCAATATTGGATCTGGTCTTCACAAATGGACAGAGTATCTCTAATGTTTGAGTGGGTGCTCACTTGGGAAGTAGCAATCATCAAACGGTTTGGTTTGATATAACGGCTAAAGTGGAGTGCGGCTGCACGATACTTAAAGTCCTAGATTTCAAACGTACGGATTTTAATGAAATGGGAGAATACCTGAAGAAAGAGTTGTTAGGATGGGAAGACATACGAGAAGTGGAAAGACAGTGGGCTAAGCTGAAAGAAGAAATAAAAATGTCTACGGACCTTTATGTGAAGAAAATAAATAAGAACAAGAGAAAAAGGAAACCAATATGGTTCTCCAAACTAGTGGCAGAGATAATAAAAGCGAAAGAGTTGGTGTTCATGAAATATTAAAAAAACCTAAGAAGAGGAGTGCAGAAAGGACTATAGGGTGAAATTGAAAGAAGCCAAGAGAGAGATACATCTGGCAAAATAGCTAAAAATGTAAAAAAGGGAGACAAAAATTTTTTCTGATATATTAGTGAAAAGAGAAAGATGAAAAATGGAATTGTTAAGCTAAAAGATCCTGGGAACCAATATGTGGAGAGTGATGAGGAAAAAGCAAATGTGCTAAACAAATACTTCTATTCTGTGTTCATGGAAGAAAATCATGGATAAGTACCGAGATTGTCTGGCAAAATAACATGAGAAAATGGAGTAGGTTCTGCGCCGTTCAAACAGGAGAGTGTTTATGAGCAACTTGAAAAACTGAAGGTGGACAAAGTGATAGGACCAGATGGGATCCATCCCAGGATACTGAGGTAGCTCAGAGAGGTTCTAGCGCAGGGGTGCCCACACTTTTTGGGCTTGTGAGCTACTTTTAAAATGACCAAGTCAAAATGATCTACCAACAATAAAATAAAATAAAAAAATACAAAGCAAACTGTACACTGAGAAAATGTTAATTATCATTCCTTTTCCGGGGTTTTTTCAAAGAGGTCAAGGCAGATGACTCTATGCACTGTCACCTCAGTAACAACCATACAAAAATAGACAAATATACCCCCCCCCCCTTTTTACTAAACCACAATAGCAGTTTTTAGCGCAGAGAGCTGCACTGAATGCCCAGCGCTGCTCTCGACGCTCATAGGCTTCCTGCGCTAAAAACCGCTATTGCGGATAAGTGAAAGGGGGCCATAGTGCAAAATATAGACAGCAGATATAAATTCAGACACATTTTGATCACTAAATTTAAAATAAAATAATTTTTCCTACCTTGTTGTCTGGTGATTTTAATGAGTCTCTGGTTGCAATTTCTTCTTCTGACTGTGCATCCAATTTTTTTTCCCTTCTTTCAGCCTGTATGCTTCCTCTCCTCCAGACCTCATTCCCTCCCCAAACTTTTTCTTCCTCTCTCCCTTCCCTTTCTTTCTCCCTGCCTCCCTTTCTTTTTTTCTCTCTTCATGCCCCCTTTCTTTTTTTTGTTTTCCTTCTTTCCTTCTGTCTCCCTGCCCTCCCCCAAACCACTGCCGCTAGGTAGGGACAAGGCACAGGGCAGGCAGGCAGGCCTAGTGACAGGCAGGCTCCATACCCCTCTCGTGCCCTAAACCATCCCCCATACTCCCCAGTACCTTAAATCATCCCCCTACGTACCCCCAGTACCTTTTTTAATCATCACCTCTGTACTTTTTTAAAATCCCTCCTTCCCTTCCTAGACGGCTAACTTGGTATTTTAAACATCTTCCCACCCTCAGTACCTTTTAAAATCCCTCCCTCCCTCCCTAGATGGCTATCCTGATATTTTAAACATCCCCTCACCCCCCGGTACCTTGATGCAATCCTGGCGGTCCAGCGCTGCATCGGCAGCCTTCCCTGCTGGACAGCCGCCCAAGTCCCCATCTGCCGTGGCAGTAATAGGCAGGTGTGAGCCCCAAGTGCACCTGCCTGGTCTTGTGCCGCCCGAATGGTGGCAGGCTCCATCTGCGCCGGAAGTGAAATCCATACGCGAGCCCCGAGCGCGTCTGCCTGGTCCCACACTGCCGCTTGAATGGTGCAGTCAACTCCCGCGAGTCTCGCGAGAACCAACAGCACCATTTGGGTGACGGCACAGGACCAGGCAAGCGCGAGCCCCGAGCACGGACTGGGGGAAAGGAAGGGAGGAGGACCCGGACTTGGCCGGCTGTGCACCCAGGGCGGACCGCTCCCCCCCTTGGTACGCCACCGACCTTCACCCCGCCCTGCCAGCACTCTGATTGGCTGGCGTTCTTCAAGAGGCGGGCCAGTCAGGAGGGGAAAAAAGAGAAGGGAAGAAGGGAACCCTCTCTGCGATCGATTGGGGTCGCCTGAGCAAGCGACCTGTCGATCGCGATCGACGTATTGGGCACCCCTGTTCTAGCGGGTCCTATTAAAGACTTGTTCAACAAATCTCTGGAGATGGGAGTGGTTCCTGGGGATTGGAGAAGAGCGGATGTGGTCCCTATTTACAAAAGTGGTCACAGGGATGAAGCGGGAAACTACAGGCCCGTTAGCCTCACTTTGGTTGTTGGAAAAATAATGGAAGTGTTGCTGAAAGAAAGGATAGTGTACCTCCTTGAATCTAATGGGTTACAGGATCTGAGGCAACAAGGCTTTACAAAAGGTAAATCGTACTAAACGAACCTGATTGAATTTTTTGATTGGGTGACTAGAGAGCTGGATTGAGAACATATGCCAGATGTAATTTACTTAGATTTCAGCAAAGCCTTTGATACGGTTCCTCATAGGAGGCTCTTGAACAAACTTGAAGGGCTGAAGTTAGGACCCAAAGTGGTGAACTGGGTTAGAAACTGGTTGTCAGACAGATGCCAGAGGGTGGTGGTTAATGGAAGTTGCTCGGAGGAAGGAAAGGTGAGTAGTGGAGTCCCTCAGAGTTCAGTGCTGGGGCCGATCCTGTTCAATATGTTTGTGAGTGACATTGCTGAAGGGTTAGAAGGAAAAGTTTGTCTTTTAGCGGATGATACCAAGATTTGTAACATCGTAGACACCAAAAAGGGAGTAGAAAATATGAAAAAGGATCTGCAAAAGTTAGAGGAATGGTCTAATGCCTGGCAACTAAAAATTCAATGCAGAGAAATGTAGAATAATGCATTTGGGGATTAATAATCAGAAGGAACCGTATATGCTGGCAGGTGAGAAGCTGATATGCACGGACGGGGAGAGGGACCTTGGGGTAATAGTGTCCAAAGATCTAAAGGCGAGAAAATAGTGTGACATGGCGGTGGCTGCTGCCAGAAGTCAGTAGAAGGAAGAAGGCGTTGATGCCTCTGTACAGGTCGTTGGTGAGGCCCCACTTGGAGTATTGTGTTCATTTTTGGAGACCGTATCTGGCGAAGGACATAAGAAGAATTGAAGCGGTCCAGAGGAGGGTGATGAAAATGATAGGAGGCTTGCTCCAGAGGATATAAGAGGAGAGACTGGAAGCCCTGAATATGTATACCCTAGAGGAAAGGAGGGACAGGGGAGATATGATTCAAACGTTCAAATACTTGAAGGGAATTAATGTAGAACAAAATCTTTTCCAGAGAAAGGAAAATGGTAAAACCAGAGCAGATAATTTGAGGTTGAGGGGTGATAGATTCAAGAGCAATGTTAGGAAATTCTACTTTATGGAGAGGGTGGTGGATGCCTGGAATGCGCTCCCGAGAGAGGTGGTAGAGAGGAAAACGGTGACAGAGTTCAAAGAAGCGTGGTATGAACACAGAGGATCTAGACTCAGAAAATAATATTAAATATTGAACTAAGGCCAGTACTGGGCAGACCTTCATGGTCTGTGTCTGTATATGGCCATTTGGGGGAGGATGGGTTGGGGAGGGCTTCAATGGCTGGGAGGGTAAAGATGGGCTGGAGTGAGCTTTGATGGAGACTTCAGTAGTTGGAACCTAAGAACAGTACTGGGCAGAACTTAGGATTCTTGCCCAGAAATAGCTAAGAAGAAAAAAATTTAAATTGAATCAGGTTGGGCAGACTGGATGGACCATTCGGGTCTTTATCTGTCATCATCTACTATGTTACTATGTTAGGTTCTCTTCTATATTATCTCTTTCTAATTCTTTTTAAAACTAGCTATTGTAAGTGCTGATAGGTTAACTTGATTATTACTCAATGATTCAGTTTTTTATTACGAGGTATGCTAAAAATTAAAACCCTTTAATTTTCAATTAGATTCTTCTCATTATGGCATTCTCTACAATTGTTCCTCAGTCTTTAAATATTTCTTCCTGAAAAGTAGTTTCTGTAAATGGAAGAATGTTTCAAAAGAAATTCTGCCCAGAGAATAACCTGAAGGCCTTTTATTCAAGTACAATTCAAAATAAAATCACACAAGATAACCCTGCTGTAGTTAATGAGATTCCCTCATGAAAAACACTAATCTGGTTTAAAATTACAAGAATATTGATAGGAATATTATCACTCATACTGAGAACAAGAAAGATGTACTGCTAAGAACAATTATGAACATTAGGGGGTAGTCTTTATTAGATGTTTAAAATATCTATCAAAAATGGTAGGTGTTTGAGTTAAAGCCTCTTAAATGAACAATGACTAGGAAAGAATAGTATGCAATTTTATTTCTTAGTATTATTCCGTGTAACAAATCAGCTAATAATAGCAGAATGCTAATATTACTTTAAAAGATAGACATTGACCTACAGAAAAAGTACAGGACTAAATGTGTAGCAGTGCACTGATTATTACTGTTTCCCCTCAGGCAAATATCTCTCTCTTAAGTCTGTGCATGGTAACATTTTGTTTTATTACCTTCTGAGATAAGTAGGGAGAAAAAAAGCCTTCAGTACCTGGGGAATTAAAATATTCAACCTTGTCATATTAATGTCTGCTCTCAGTTTCATGCAGGACACATAATTATAACAGTGCTTAAATTGAGCCCAGAAGAAAGATGGGTTCAAGTGCAAATTAATTTCAGATTATCACAACAAAGACAATCAAATCTCAACAAGATAGCCAGCAAAATACTTTCTAAAAGTCCCCAGATCCCTTCTCACCCCCAACTTGCAACAAAGACTTTTCAACTGTAATTAAGCTAATGATTTAATACAGGTTTTCTAGCTACTTTTTTAACTTTTTTATTTACTTAGAGAATGTATGAAATGGAAGAAATAAAGAGGAAAATGTGTCATAAAAAGGTCAATGCTTACTAGTAGTAAAGTGACAAAATAAACAGTCAACTGTTCTGACAGGGTCTGCATATTGTCAAATTGTCTTATTCTGTGGAAAATATCACAGAGAATTGACAGTGTTGAAAGAACCTTCAATTTATCTGAACCCCTTTTCATATGAGCAGAATCTGAAACCAAACAGCATGGCTCACCTCCTCCACATATCTATCAGCACAGCTTTTATATAAATCCAACATCTTACTCTGTCCTATGGGAACCTGCTGGGGAATGATGGGAATCAAGTGCTGAAAAAATTCAAGTCAAGCCTCATTACTTCCTCATTACCTTTGCAAAAGTGTAGTGAGAGAAATTTTTATCTAGGGAAAAGAAGCTTGGGAATCTTATTGAGAGTTTTGTCTGGTTATTGCACAGTCAAGCATGGAGCCTTGCCTCTGTGGGATTAAAGTTTTCTTCCTATGTCAGTATAGTAATGATTACCTCATTAAGGCTTTTAAAGTAAATTACCAGCACTTATCATTATGCCCATCACTAAGCAGCACTAAACATGAAATGTCAATCAATCTTTTCCTCTTTAGTTATCATGATGGAAAAGGAAACATGCTTTAGATCACTGTTATATGAAATAAGATACATTTTAATGGATTTTCAATGCCCTATCTGTCCAAATAGGATGGCAGAAAATATACATAAAATTTAACCTGTTATTTGTATGACCTGATTTGGACAAATAAAATTCAGTTTCCCACCAAAATATTTATCATTCCCTTGATAATTTTTAGTTCTGCTAAGGGATTCCAATCATGCTGCACATTAAAGCAGATAACTTTAACTATTTAGTGCCCCTTATACTAAATGGCCTTAAAAAGTTAACACAATAATTAGCATGAGTTGCTACTGCAAGAATGCAATAACTGCTATCAAGGTTGCAAGATGAATGTTAACTACATGTATATGCTGTGTTATGGGGCTGGAACTGGGTGAATTATAGGCAAAGAACCATTATGACTGCACACTGTAGTTAACTCTCAACACTTACTGCATGCTGCCACTTGTGCAGCAAGCATAGGGGACACTAAGGCCTTGATTTTATAAAGGCCACCTAAAGTTAGGTGCTGATATCAGCACTGATGCTATAAAATTTAGGTGCCCATTACAGAATCATGTTCAGTGTCACTAAAGGGTGCTTTGGTGGCACTCAGAAGTCTAACATTTAGGTGTCCCTAATATATGCCAGGTTTTTATATGCCTAATGTTAGGTGCTGGATTTTTATATGTTTTCCTCAAATTGTTTAAACTCGGCTTTAGAAGTCATATCAAAAATGACCTACTATATCTGCCATAAAATTAACTTGTTAAAGTATCTAGTTAACTTTAAAATAACATTTTCTAAATATCAGTCCTATTAAAAAAAAAAGTGTATCTTAACTTTTAAATTAACTCATGTGCAATTGGTTACCAAATATCTTCAGTGCTTTATAAGGCATATCAGCAGATTATTCATGTATACAGATACTTCATCCAGTGTTTGCAAATTAAAACATTCCAGTGTGAGTTAAATGTTCTTTAATCAACATGTTATAAAAAACAAATGAAAACATCACCAAAAAAATTGGGGGGAAAAAAAAGCCAAAAAGAGATTGACCTTTACTGGTAGTAGTTTGAGACTACTGCTAGGGGTCATAGCCCCATTTTGAACCTGAACCAGCTGCAAAGCAGGAGCAGAGGGGGGTATTAGTTGCTCTAAACGCCTAAGGAGACCACTGGGTAAGTACTGGAGGGGTTAGGGGGAAGGGAGTGTCAGGTTGTGGACCTTCAGAAGGTGTCCTTGAATAGGTGCTTGATCATGAGGCCCTTGAGGGGGGTATTTGATTGGGATGTCCTTGAAGGGGTGATTTGTTTGTGGGAGTGGGGTCCTTGAAGAGGGGGTGACATTAAAGAGTATTACCCAGATAGAGATCTAATATGAGGAGGGCACTTGATGGGAAGGGGCATGAAAGAGAGGGCCATGCTAAGCAATTTTGTTAGGCTATGGCCATGCTACCTCTTAAGGTAGCATTAAGTGCAGCTGTACTATCAACATCCTGACAGCTAGCATGCATTAACTTGCTTCATAGAATCTAAATATTTTAAAATGTTTTCCATTGCACCAGAATTGAATCTTAAAATTGTTTTCACAGCAAATGAACCATTTCTTCATTTTTCTTTATATAATATCTTCCTTCACTATAGAAGCTTTCCATCAAATGATGGATTAATCATTGGCTTCAACAATGAAGACAAATCTTGATGTAATTTAACAGTCTCTTAGGGTCAACATCCTTAGCCCATTCAGTAACAAGCACTCCAAAATGCATTCTAACTCAGTGTCAACATTGGTAGGATTCCTTCATGGATATTCTTGCCAATTATTATTATTTTTTTGCAAATTCTGTCAAAGGAATGAATATTACTCAAGCTAGAATATATTGGCTACAATCTGTACTTCTCAAATTCACTGCTAGTGCCAAAGAGAAATTCTTTCTGGAGTTTCAGATAGATGGCTTATGCAATCCCTTTTATATCATGCCAGTAGAACCCAGAATAATTGGGACAATTTTTGTTACAATTTCTTTGTCTTTGATTGAATATGTTGGTGTTTGATCTTCTATCTCTCTACCACTTGACACTGGAACTTCAATCAGCAATGTTACTTTTTTCCCCTTTACATCTGTATTTCCTTTACTATCAAGATTTGTTTTTTTAATTGTATAGGGCCATTCTATATGATCCCCATCTTCTATTATAGAGTTAATTTGTAAATAGGTATTGTACTATACAGAAGGTTACCTCTAGGTCAGTGGTAGGCAACTCCGGTCCTCGAGGGCTGGAATCCAGTTGAGTTTTCAGGATTTTGCCAATGAATATGCATGAGATCTATTTGCATGCACTGCTTTCAATGCATATTCATTGGGGAATTCCTGAAAACCCGACTGGATTTGCCCATCCCTGCTCTAGGTAATGTGGTGGGGATGGACCCTGATATTGAGAACACTCGTGTAGTGAAGGTGGAAGGCACCTGGGGCGGTGGTGCCCCTTTTGTTCTCTTCTCTGTCCCCCTACTCCTTTCCTACACCCCTGCCGCACTTGTACCCCTTCCCTTCCCACTCATATCTGTTTAGTTTCACAAGCAGAATCTCCAACTTGCTACCCGCACCAGTGTTGGTTCTCTTTCCGACGTCTCTTCCTAGTTACAGGACCTGGAAGTAACATGAGAGGGGAGCACTGAGGCTGGTGTAAGCAGCAAGTTGGAGCTGCTGCTGGTGCCGGTGAAGGGGAAGTGACGACGCGTGGGAAGGAGCGGGGGGGAGGGGGTAGAAATTTTGAGAGGTGCCAGAGCCCCCACCAAGATGGCACCCAGGGCAGCTGCCTCCCCAGCCCCCTCCATTACTACACTATTGATTGAGAAGGATATTACGAGGGGATGCTAAAAAGTTCTCAGCTCAACCAAGAAGAGAATGACATGGATATGGTTCAATCAATGATCTGAAACAATGTCAAATAATATAATTTTGTTTCTGCAAATTGGCAGTTAACAAAATAATATAACATTCCTTTCAGCTCAGTGTCAAATTAACACTCAGAATTTAGGAGGTTGGTTGGGCTGAGAAAGTTATAGAGGCAGAGAGAAATAGCTATTACTTTGTAGTTCAAAAGTTTGATGAACTCTTCATTCCAAAACACATCATATATGAACATTTGTACTAATTTCAGTGGGCATAGAGACTAGGGGAGACAGCAAAGGCCTATATCTGGTTTCTGTAAAAATTGGCTGAAACATTTGAATTTAAAGATTAAATACTTTGAGGGCTGATTAGTGTCTGGAATTTTTGGAAACAGAGTTATCTCAAGAACGAAAGGGCATTCGGAAAAATTAAAAGGGGACAGATTCAGAACCAATGGTAGGAAGTTCTTATTCACCCAGAGTGTGGTGGACTCCTGGAATGCGCTTCCAGAGGGCGTGATAGGACAGAGTACAGTTTTGGGTTCAAGAAGGAAAAAGGGATAAATGGGTATAGATAGAGGATTACTATACAGGTCCTGGACCTGATAGGCTGCAGCATGAGCGGACTGCTGGGCATTATGGACCTCTGGTCTGACCCAGCAGAGGCATTACTTATGTTCTTATATTCTTACTACAAAAAGTAATACAGATATGTCTTCAGTCAGAGACAGTAAAAAAAATAAAAACAGTGCTAAGCAAAAAGCTGTCAAAAACCTTGGAGAGTTTAAAAAGAAAACAGCTTTCCAAAAGGCTACAAACAGGAATAGACACCAAGGACCGGATTCTGTATAGGACGCGCTGTCTCAGAGCCACCTAATCGGCTTTTGAGAATAGCACACGGGCGTCCTATAGAGAATTGCGCCTAAGCCCGCCTAGGGACCCAATTCTCTAACCAACATCCATGTCACAGAAGCTGATTAGAGAATCGGGTTGCCGCTGAACTTATCACGGCAAGGGATCTTCCTGCCACGATAAGTTGAGTGGCAACCTGTCCCCACCCCTCATAAGGACTACCAGCAGGAGGGATGCCCAATCCCTCATGCCAGAAACACCCCCCCCCCAAAAAAAAAAAATGATCATGGCAGGAGAGATGCCCAATCTCTCCTCCCAGAACCCCACCAGCCCCCTCACCTGAATGATCGTGGCAGGAGTGATACCCAGTACCTCCTGCTTGGCACCCCCAAACCCTCCCCCGAACATCGCCAGAAGGAGGGATGCCCTATCCCTTCTACCAGAACCCCCTCATCCCTCCCATACATCGCCATCATGAGAGATGCCCAATCCCCCTGCCAGAACCCTCCACCACCCCGGTACATCACCGGCAGGAGGGATGCCAAGTTCCTCCTGCTGACAACCTCCACCCCCCTCAAAAGTCAGCCCTTACCCCCACCAGGCCTCCCCCTATCCACCATGGCCCCATAACCCCACACAGACCACCTCACCCCACCAGGACTCCCCTGGACCCCCCTAACCAATCGGAATCTTAGGCCACTCCCAGTGCATCACAGAATGCACTAGAAGATGGCCTATAATTCCCATTGGCCCAAGTATCTAAGGCCCCTCCTACAGGGGACAATCAGACCCTCCCCGGTGCATGCCAATAGCCATCTGGCTGGCCAACAATTCCAGGTTAGGAGGGGTCCGGGGGTGGGGGTCCAGGTGTGGTTAGGGGGATCCTGGTGTGTGGTGGAAGGCCTGGTAGGAGTGATCATTAGGGATGTTTCCGGCAGGAGAGATTGGGTATCTCTCCTACCGGGGAACATTGAGGCAGATTCAGAGTCCTGGGCAGGCAGGAAACTTATCGCGGCAGGAAGATCCCTTGCCATGATAATCTCAGTGACTGTGCCTGCTTACAATGTAGGCATACATTGTTCGTGTCTCCCACTGGCTTAGGGAGATGCATATGGCTGCCTAGGTCCACATAAGGCTACTTCCAGGCCAAGCTAAACCCACACCAAGCCTTAGGCAGGCTTGTGCACCTCCCTGGGCTCCCGAAGGTGCCTCCAATGTAGGCGGTCTGCCTTGGGAGGTTTTTCTTAGAAAACGTGCATCCTAAATGGCTGGTTAGGCAGCAGTGAGCCGCCTACAATCGGGATACTGTTTATAGAATCCAGGCCCAATACTCCACAAACATCATTATAATAGAACACACCAAAACAGCAGTTGAACTTCTGTGAATGGTGAGACCTTAGCTAGAACTTCAACAGAACGAGACTTGGGAGTGATCATAAGCGCAGACATGAAAATTGCTGATCATTTGGAGAAGGCTTCATCTAAGGCAAGACAGTTGTTAGGTTGCATCCGCAGGAGTTTCGTCAGCCGGAAGCCTGAAGTCATAATGCCATTATACAGAACCATGGTGAGACCTCATTTGGAATACTGTGTGCAATTCTGGAGGCCACACTACCGAAAAGATGTGCTGAGAGTAGAGTCGGTGCAACGGATGGCCACCAGGATGGTCTCGGGGCTCAAGTATCTATCGTACGAGGAAAGGCTGAAAAATTTGCGGCTGTACTCACTCGAGGAACATAGGGAGAGCGGAGACATGATCGAGACGTTTAAGTATATTACCGGCCGTATCGAGATGGAAGAAGAGATTCTCTTTCTCAAAGGACCCTCAGCCACAAGAGGGCATCCGCTCAAACTCAGGGGCGGGAAATTTCATGGCGACACCAGGAAATATTTCTTCACCGAGAGAGTGTTTGATCCTTGGAACGAGCTCCCGGTGCAGGTGATCGAGGCAAACAGCGTGCAAGAATTTAAGAGCAAATGGGATGCCCATGTGGGATCCCTTAGAGCAGGGGTGTCAAAGTCCCTCCTCGAGGGCCGTAATCCAGTCGGGTTTTCAGGATTTCCCCAATGAATATGCATTGAAAGCAGTGCATGCACATAGATCTCATGCATATTCATTGGGGAAATCCTGAAAACCCGACTGGATTCCGGCCCTCGAGGACCGACTTTGACACCTGTGCCTTAGAGGGTTAAGCCAAGGGAACCTGTCACCAGGAGTGGGATCCCTAGGATAGTAGACTTGGGGTTGGGTCAGTAGAGTGGGCAGACCTGATGGGCTATGGCCCTTATCTGCCGTCATCTTCTATGTTTCTATGTTTACAGATGTGGACAGAACAAACACAAGGAAGATTAACTGTGGATAATAGGGAATGGCTAAAGATGGAAGATAAAGAAATTAGAGCATTATGAGAGAGTACTGTATACTGAAACAGACATATCAATGAGATAAAACAGCCAAACCGGAAGAATCTGTAAACAACTGTTAGGGAGATCCATTCTTTATAGGCTCAGTTATCATGTACTGTAGTCTCTGGATTGTGAGGAAATTTTGCAGTAGTCTAAGCACAAGATGATGAGGGAATGAATAATTGCTGGCCTGCTATTAGTGATCTGTAGCCTGTCGCTAAAATTGTCTGTAGTACCTGAAGATTGGAGAGTGGCCAATGTTATGCCAATTTTTAAAAAGGGGAGATCCAGGAAATTACAGACCAGTAAGCCTGACTTCAGTGCCGGACAAAATGGTAAAAACAATCATTAAAAAATAAAATTGTGGAACATGTAGACAAACATGATTTAATGAGACAGAGTCAGCATGAGTTAAGCTGAGGGAGATCTTGCCTCATCAATTTACTTGACTTCTTTTGAAGGTGTGAATAAACATGTGGATAAAGTTGAGCCGGTTGATACAGTGTATCTAGATTTTCAGAAAGCTTTTGATAAAGTTCCTCATGAGAGGCTTCTGAGAAAATTAAAGAGTCATGGGATAGGTGGCAAAGTTCAGTTGTGGATTAGGAATTAGTTATCGGATAGAAAACAGAGGGTAGGGTTAAATGGTCATTTTTCTCAATGGAGGAGAGTAAACAGTGGAGTGTCGCTGGGTTCTGTACTGGGATTCATGCTATTTAACATTTATAAATGATCTGGAAATTGGAACAATGAGTGAGGTGATTAAATTTGCAGTTGACACTAAACTGTTCAAAGTTGTTAATACGCATGCAGATTGCAAAAAAAATGGAAATTGGTAGTCTGTGTGTCCAAGTGGCAGATGAAATTTAATGTGGACAAATGCAAAGTGAACAAACAAACCAAAACTGCAGATATGTACAACGATGTAGGCAAAATTTATTGTGACAACCAAAGTATATCTAAAAACCTTTTTACCAAACAGGGGACCCAACACGGTCCGTGTTTCGGACAACCTTCATCAGGGTCCATGGTAGAAAAGGGAAGAAACGTGTCACAAAAAAATGCAGTGAAAAATACAGTAGAAAAAAACAGATTATATGTATCGCCGAGGGTCACTGGATATTGTAAAATCTCGCTAGAGAAAAGGTTTAAAGAAAAGCGACCAAGATGAGAAAGGGGATGGAACTCCTCTCATATGAGAAAAAGAGACTGCTGAGAGGAGATATGATTGAAGTCTACAAAATCCTGAGTGGAGTAGAACTGGTATAAGTGGATAGATTTTTCACTCCGTCAAAAATACTTTTAAAACCAATAGGAGGAAATATTTTTCATTCAGAAAATAGTTAAGCTCTTGAACGCATTGCCAGAGGTTGTGGTAAGAGCGGATAGTGTAACTGGTTTTAAGAAAGGTTTGGACAATTTCCTGGAGGAAAAGTCCAAAGTCTCTTATTGAGAAAGACATGGGGGAAGCCACTGCTTGCTCTGGATTGGAAGCTACTCCTTGGGTTTTGGCCAGATACTAGGTACCTGGATTGCCACTGTGGGAATGGTCTACTGGGCTTGATGGGCCATTGGTCTGACCCAGTAAGGCTATTCTTATGTTCATTTTCATGATGTTACAGAAAGTAAAACACATATTTAAGCAGTGTTTCAGAAATATGTAAAAGAAAGAGTGGAGATGAAGATGACCTGTCAGTTACAGTAGTATATGATAACGGGACTAGGAAGGTGACAGGATCAATTTCAAAAGATAAAAACATCCAAAAAATGAAATAAAGTGCTTTTGGATGTTTTGTTTGCTAAAATGTCCAAATTGCCATTTTAGAAACACAATTTTTAGACTTTATCTATGCAGTTTGTCTGCGGTGCATCTAAATATCAAGGGGGCAGGATTAGGGCACACTTATGATTTGGATTTTTTTTTTCTGTTTCTGGGTGCCGAAGAGAGAGAGGAGAGAAGGGGAGCAGGAAGCAGAGGAGGCAGGCAGCGTTGGTGCTGAGCACCGAAGGAAGTAGGAGGACAGTAGGCTTGGGGTAGCGGCGAGAGTTCGCTCCGCCCCCCCCCCCCCACGCGTCACAGGCAGCGCCGGACTCCCCCTTGAAAAGGGGAGGAGCCAGCGCGGCACACGCGGTGCCGAAGAGAGAGAGGAGAGAAGGGGAGCAGGAAGCAGAGGAGGCAGGCAGCGTTGGTGCTGAGCACCGAAGGAAGTAGGAGGACAGTAGGCTCGGGGTAGCGGCGAGAGTTCGCTCCGCCCCCCCCCCCACGCGTCACAGGCAGCGCCGGACTCCCCCTTGAAAAGGGGAGGAGCCAGCGCGGCACACGCGGTGCCGAAGAGAGAGAGGAGAGAAGGGGAGCAGGAAGCAGAGGAGGCAGGCAGCGTTGGTGCTGAGCACCGAAGGAAGTAGGAGGACAGTAGGCTCGGGGTAGCGGCGAGAGTTCGCTCCGCCCCCCCCCCCACGCGTCACAGGCAGCGCCGGACTCCCCCTTGAAAAGGGGAGGAGCCAGCGTGGCACACGCGGTGCCGAAGAGAGAGAGGAGAGAAGGGGAGCAGGAAGCAGAGGAGGCAGGCAGCGTTGGTGCTGAGCACCGAAGGAAGTAGGAGGACAGTAGGCTCGGGGTAGCGGCGAGAGTTCGCTCCGCCCCCCCCCCACGCGTCACAGGCAGCGCCGGACTCCCCCTTGAAAAGGGGAGGAGCCAGCGCGGCACACGCGGTGCCGAAGAGAGAGAGGAGAGAAGGGGAGCAGGAAGCAGAGGAGGCAGGCAGCGTTGGTGCTGAGCACCGAAGGAAGTAGGAGGACAGTAGGCTCGGGGTAGCGGCGAGAGTTCGCTCCGCCCCCCCCACGCGTCACAGGCAGCGCCGGACTCCCCCTTGAAAAGGGGAGGAGCCAGCGCGGCACACGCGGTGCCGAAGAGAGAGAGGAGAGAAGGGGAGCAGGAAGCAGAGGAGGCAGGCAGCGTTGGTGCTGAGCACCGAAGGAAGTAGGAGGACAGTAGGCTCGGGGTAGCGGCGAGAGTTCGCTCCGCCCCCCCCCCCACGCGTCACAGGCAGCGCCGGACTCCCCCTTGAAAAGGGGAGGAGCCAACGGCGCCCAGCCGTTCGGCGCGCGGCGAAGGCGTGCGGTAAAGGCGCTCGCCTTAGCGAGAGCGCCTTTGCGAAGGGCCTTGCAAGGGACGAGCGCTACTCTCAAGAACACCAGAGGAGAACAGACCGGTAAGGAACCGACAAGCACAGAAGAGAAGGAAGAGACAGACACAAAAGAAACCAACCCGCACATACAATCAAGGTGAGGTAGAGCAGAGACAGCACACACGAGAGAGACAACAAGGCAAGAAACACAAGGAAGCAGCAGGTAAGGAACACAAGCACACAAAGGTACAGGCACTGTAACACAAACAGACTCACTCAAATAGGAAGACTGCAGTCAGGAAGTCAGAAGGTAAGGGGGAGGTAGGATCAGTAGGAAAAAGAGCAGCAGTAGGTCACAACAAATCACTCAGATAACCCACGAGTGAAGCACGAAATGGAAGCCCAAGGAAGTCAGAAGATGAGCTTTCCTGTCTTCTGTATCGACTGCAATATGTATGACTACCTCCCTTCGGGATCCAGGCATACATTTGCGATCGATGCATGGAGATGGATAGCTTGAAATGTCAGGTAAGACTATTGGAGGGAACAGTGATGGAACTTGAAGACAGAATCCGAGCACAGGAGAAGATTCTAGTGGAGCACAGCCCAAACGACGAGGTCAAGGATCTAGAAATGTTCATAGAGGAAGCCCATCAGCACCACGTAGAGATCCCAGGGCTGGAAAACTGTACTCAGGAAACCCAAGTGAGGAGAGAAGACACCCATGCAAACACAGAAGAAAATGAAGACGAGGTAGGAGACAACCGCACACCAGGAGGAATAGTGAGAGCACAGGAAGATGTCCCCCCACCCAAAGAACAGGAAACAATTTCAAGAGTATCATTGGAGGAAGAAGACAGGCCCTACTCCAAGGACGTGGACCTACGCCCCCCAAGGAACTCCCGAATAAAGAAGATGGGGATCATCGTAGGCGACTCCATTATACGACACGTGGACAGCCACACCGCAGGAGGAAGAGAGGACAGAGTAGTCACCTGTCTGCCTGGAGCAAGAGTAAAGGATGTGACCAACAGGATCTCCAGGATCATAGATGGCGCACGGGGAGTGGACACCGCTGTGCTTATCCACGTAGGAACAAATGATGTGAGCGGGCGGAAGTATGACAGGGAAGAGCTGAAGGGCCAGCTCCGCTCACTCGGAAGACAACTGAAGATCAGGGAGGTGAAGGTGGCCTTCTCTGAAATCCTCCCTGTACCAAGAGCAGATGGAAAGAGACAAGGGGAATTGCAAGTGATCAACGCCTGGATGAGACGATGGTGCGAAGACGAAGGCTTCGACTTCGTGCGCAACTGGACGGCGTTCTGGGGAAAAAGTAAATACTACAGAAGGGATGGACTACACCTCAACAAGGAAGGAGCAAGAGTTTTGGCAGGCAACATGAAGAAAGCAATAGAGAAGGCTTTAAACTGAAGGACAGGGGAAAGCCGACAGTCGACCACCGGTCGATGGCACGGACAACAGGATGCCCCGACGTAGGAACAAAGGACTACTACTCATACACAAGAGAGGTCGACCTCACAGCCAACAAAGGAAAACAAGCAGGAAGGGACAACTCAGACACAGGAGGGGATGACCACACAGCAAACATGGGAGATAACACAGGAGCAGTAAAGGATAGAGAGTTGCGCGGGGACAGAAATCCCACCCGTCCCCACCCGTCCCCGCCAAAATCCCACCCATCCCCACCCGTCCCCGTGAGGAATCCCTCCGTCCCCACCCGTCCCCGCGAGGAATCCCCTCCGTCCCCACCCGTCCCCGCGAGGAATCCCCTCCGTCCCCACCCGTCCCCGCGAGGAATCCCCTCCGTCACCATCCTTCCCTATAAACTTCAGAAATAGTTATTTTATTTAATTATGCTACTGAATTAAAGGCTCTGGTAGAGACCCATTTACAAATAAGCAAAGAGACTATTAATTGGGAAATATTAATTGGGAAGAATACATACTTTGTAAATGGGTTTCTACCAGAACCTCTAATGTAAATATAAAATATAAATACTCAGCTGATGAGAACCCACAAACTGTCAGCTGAGGACTTCCTTTGCAGTTGGCCTGGGGTCCCTTTTGCCAAGCTTGGCAGGCAGCAGTAGCGTCCCTGAGTCACAGATGCTGGCACCTCAGTGGCTCATGGATGCTGCCAGCGACTGCTGCGCTTGGTGGAGGGGAGTTCTGACCATCTCTAGAGGAGGTCCTCTGCTGGCGGTGCTTGGGGATCCCCACCAGTCACAGCAAGGGCCAACAAGTACTTCAACACTGTAGAAATAAAACCAGAAATGCATTTCCTTTTCTTTTGAACACAAAACAAAGATATCTGCCATATACATTTCCCAAGGCAGATGACTCTATGCAATGTCACCTCGGTAACAAAATACAAAAATAGACAAATACACCCCCTCCCTTTTTACTAAACCACAATAGTAGGTTTTAGCACAGGGAGTTACGCTGAATGCCTCGCGCTGCTCTCAATGCTCATAGGCTCCCTGCGCTAAAAAACAATATTGCGGTTTAGTAAAAGGGAGCCATAGTGCAAAATATAGACAGCAGATATAAATTCTCAAAACAGACACATTTTGATCACTAAATTGAAAATAAAATCATTTTTCCTACCTTTGCTGTTTGGTGATTTCATGAGTCTCTGGTTGCACTTTCTTCTTCTGACTGTGCATCCAATCTTTCTTCCTTTCTTTCAGCCTCCTGTATGTTTCCTCTCCTCCAGACCTCATTCTCTCCCCCAACTTTTTCTTTCTGTCTCCCTGTTCCCCCTTCTTTCTGTCTCTCTGTCTGCCCCCTTTCTTTCTTTCTCCGTGCCCTCCCCCAAGCCACTCGGTTTGCTGCCACCGCCATCGGGGAATAGTCCCCAAGCCACCGCTGTCCCAAGCTTTCCCTGCAGAAGCGTCGCGCTGACCAGCATTCCGCTCCCTGACGTCAATTCTGACGTAGGAGAGGAAGTTCCGGGCCAACAAGGCATTTCTCCTCATTCCATCCAGCCTGAGCCCCATCTCTCCTTGATCCAGCATTTCCCTTCTGTGTCTGTCAGAATTACCATTCCACCTATTTTCCAGCATCACCCTTCTTTGTGTCCATCTCACCTATATCCCTATCTCACCACTTTTTCAGAATCTTCATTTGTCTCTGTCCTTGTCTTTACCCCATATTCACCATTTGCCCTTTCAATGTCTTTATCTCCCCCCCCCACACACACACTTTTTCAGCATTACTTCTATGTCTCTATTTCACCTCCTCTTCATGTCCCCTCTGTATCTCTATCCTTATTCAGAAGGTCCTGCTTACCCTTTCTCTTCTTTGTGTCACTATCTCCATTTTCAGCTTTCCCCCTTTTTCCTTTGTTAATGCACCCTGTAGCCAGAATCTTTCCACCCTCTCTCCACTCCGGCCCAGCCCAGTATGAAATATTTCCTTTTGTTTCTCTCCCCTCTCTCTTCTCCTCCCTCACCCACGAGTCCTGCATCTGGCCCTCTCCCTTCTACCTGCACCTGGCAACACCCCCCTGCTCCGCGGCTCTCTTAAGCAACTCGTCAGCAGCGGTGATCAAGACAAGCTGCCGACATCGAGGCCTTCCCTCTACGAGTCCCACCTTTGTGGAAAAAGGAAGTTGAAACAAGCGGGACTCGCAGAGGGTAGGCCCCGACGCCAGAAGCTTGTGTCGATCGTTGCTGCTAAGTTGCCGAAGAGAGCCGCAGGTAGAAGGGAGAGGGAGATAGGAAGGCTGTAGAAGCTCCGGAGCATGACACCGAACCCGGCCAGGATGATTTCTTTTTCAGGCTGCTGCTGCCGCTGCCATCCCCCACCCGAAATGACAAAAAACAGCCTAATGCCCGCGTCGGGAAATAGCCATGCTGAGCAGTGAGCTCAGCACGTACACAGATGAAAGCCTTGCTTGCTGATTGGTCCGGCGGCACGGTGGGGCGGGGCCGCCGGACCAATCAGCAAGCAAGGCTTTCATCTGTGTACGTGCTGAGCTCACTGCTCAACATGGCTATTTCCCGACGCGACGCCAGACTTGCATCGCCAGAATTTAGGTAGGTTGTTTTCATCCCCGTGGGAGTCCCGTGGGCAAGGGGGCGTCCCCGTGGGAGTCCCGTGGGTCAGGGGGGCATCCCCGTGGGAGTCCCGTGGGCCAGGGGGCGTCCCCGTGGGAGTCCCGTGGGCCAGGGGGGGAACCCGCGGGATCCCCGCGGGACCCGCGGGATCCCCGCGATCCCCGTTCCCGTGCAGACCTCTAGTAAAGGATACCGTAAATGAAACTGTAAGGACAGCCAAGAGCAGAAGGTCCAAAAAGGTAACACGAAGGGAACTTAGATGTATGTATACAAATGCTAGAAGTCTAGGAAACAAAATGGGAGAACTAGAGACGATAGCAAGACATGAGAACATGGATATCATTGGCATAACAGAAACATGGTGGAATGAAGAAAACAAATGGGACACAGTACTACAGGGATACAAACTATATAGAAGGGATCGAGAAGGGCAGAAAGGTGGAGGTATTGCCCTATATGTTAAGGAAGGAATAGATTCTGTTGGAATGATTACAACAGACAGGAAAGAGAAGCTGGAGTCCCTCTGGATCAAAATTCCTGGTCACAATGGCGCAGATACAAAAATTGGCCTTTACTATCGTCCCCCAGGACAGGCGGAGGTCACTGACTCAGAAATGATGGAGGAAATCAAACAAGTATGCAAGACAGGCAATGTAGTTATATTGGGGGACTTCAATTTCCCAGGAATAGACTGGAAACTAGGAGCCTCCAACTGCGGCAAGGAGGCCAAGTTCCTGGAGGTGCTAGGGGATTGCTTCCTGGAGCAAATGGTAAAAGAGCCGACAAGAGGCGACGCCACCTTGGACTTGGTCCTAAATGGTCTCACCGGACCGATAACAGAAGTAGAAGTCATGGTTCCACTGGGAACGAGTGATCACAATGTAATCAACTTTAAACTTGACATCGGGAAAGGGAAACATTCCAAAACCTTAACCACCACCTTAAACTTTAAAAAGGGTAAATACGATTGCATGAGAGCCATGGTAACAAAACGATTCGAGAAGATGGTGGACAAACTTGAAACAGTAGACCAGGCATGGTGCCTATTGAAAAATACTATTGCAGAAGCACAAGATCTCTACATTCCGAGGATTTCCAAAGATCGGAGAACTAAAGGCAAAGGAGAACCAGCATGGCTTACCATACAGGTGAAGGAAGCCATAAAAGAAAAGAAGGACTCTTTCAAAAAATGGAAATGCACGAAGACAACCGAAGCCTGGAACAAACATAAAGATGAACAGAAGAAATGTCACAAGGCGGTGAGGGATGCAAAACAGGACTATGAGGAAAAAATAGCCCGGGAGGCCAAAAACTTCAAGCCCTTCTTTAGATACGTGAAAGGGAAAAAACCTGCAAAAGAGGCAGTGGGACCCTTGGACGACATGGGAAGAAAAGGGTACATCAAGGAAGATAAACAAATCGCAGACAAACTAAATTCCTTCTTTGCGTCTGTCTTTACGAAGGAGGACACCTCAACAATACCTGAAGTGGAGAAACTGTTTACAGGAGAAATAGAGGACAGCCTCACCACAGTTGAAGTGAACTTAGATCAGATATACTACCAGATCGACAAACTTAAAAGTGACAAATCCCCTGGACCGGATGAAATTCACCCGAGAGTCTTGAAGGAATTGAAGGTCGAAATCGGAGAGTTACTGCAAAAACTTGCAAACCTGTCAATCAGAACTGGTCAGATACCAGACGACTGGAGGAAAGCGAACGTCACGCCAATTTTCAAAAAAGGATCGAGAGGAGAACCGGGCAACTATAGACCTGTGAGTCTTACATCTGTCCCCGGCAAGATGATTGAATCACTGATCAAGGATAGCATAGTTCAGCACTTGGACACACATGACTTGATGAAACCCAGTCAACATGGATTCAGGAAAGGGAAATCGTGTTTGACGAATTTACTCCAATTCTTTGAGACCGTGAACGAGCAAATTGATAGTGGAAAGCCGGTGGACATAATATACTTGGACTTCCAGAAAGCATTTGACAAAGTTCCACACAAAAGACTTCTTAGGAAACTACAAAGCCATGGCATAGAGGGAGATATACAAAGATGGATAGGCAAATGGCTGGAAAACAGGAAGCAGAGAGTGGGCATAAATGGGAAGTTCTCCGACTGGGAGAAAGTGACTAGTGGTGTACCCCAAGGCTCGGTACTTGGGCCGATCCTTTTTAATATTTATATCAATGACCTGGAAAACGGAACATCCAGTGAGATCATCAAGTTTGCAGATGACACAAAACTCTGCCGGGCAATCAGATCGCAGGAGGACAGTGAGGAACTCCAGAGCGACTTGTGTCGGTTAGAAAAATGGGCGGAGAAATGGCAGATGAAGTTCAACGTGGAGAAATGCAAGGTAATGCATTTAGGCAGTAAAAATAAGGAATACGAGTACAGAATGTCAGGTGCAACTCTGGGAAAAAAGTGAACAAGAAAGGGATCTGGGTGTACTGATAGATAGGACCCTGAAGCCGTCGGCACAATGCGCGGCAGCGGCAAATAAGGCAAATAGAATGTTGGGCATGATAAAGAAAGGAATCTCGAGTAGATCGGAGAAAGTTATAATGCCGCTTTATAGGGCAATGGTCAGACCCCACTTGGAATACTGCGTCCAACATTGGTCTCCCTACTTAAAGAAGGATATAAAACTGCTGGAGAGGGTGCAGAGACGAGCAACTAAACTAGTGAAGGGTATGGAGAAACTGGAATATGAGGATCGACTTAAAACACTGGGATTGTTCTCCCTTGAGAAAAGGAGACTGCGTGGGGATATGATCGAAACCTTCAAAATACTGAAAGGAATCGACAAATTAGAGCAGAAAAAACTATTTACATTGTCCAATTTGACACGGACAAGAGGACATGAAATGAAGCTAAGGGGGGGCAAGTTCAGGACTAATATCAGGAAGTTCTGCTTCACACAGAGAGTGGTTGACATCTGGAATACTCTCCCAGGGGAGATTATTGCGGAATCGACAGTCCTAGGCTTCAAAAGCAAACTAGATGCATATCTCCTTGAGAGAGGCATATAAAGATATGGTTGGCTATAAAATAAGCCAGGTGTATACCTAGCAGGGCCTCCGCGTGTGCGGATCGCCGGACTTGATGGACCGAAGGTCTGATCCGGAGATGGCGCTTCTTATGTTCTTATGTTCTTATGTTCTTAACAGTATATTGCAGAGAACATCTAGGCCAAAACTTGGACATTTGAGATCAGGCATGTTTCAATAAATAATAAGTACCAAAAAGGTAGTCAAACTGACCACATGTCCACTAGAGGCATAAAGGCATAGCCCACCTTACTCCCTTATTGGTTACCGACACCCTCTCCCACCCCCGAAAGATGTGAATGAAATAGTACATAGCAGCCTGTAAGACAACTTCTGATATAGAGCAACAAGCAGGTCTCTGGAGTAGCCTAGTGGTCAGTGCAGTGGACTACAGAGAAAGGGACCCAGGTCCATATCCCACTCTAACTAGTACACTTGTGGTAGAAAGTGTGAGCCCACCTAAATCCACCAAATATGTACTGTACTGACCTATACCCCCTCTTTACAAAGGTGCGCTAAGCATTTTTAGCGCGTATTAAATCTACATGTGTGCTAAACGCTAATGCGTCCATAGATTAACATGCACGTGTTAGCATTTAGCGCATGGTTAGCGCACACTAAAACACTTAGCGCATCTTTGTAAAATGAGTCCTTAGTATCAGTATAAAGCACAGCTAATAGGCACAGGCAGCCATTTCAAAAGACAGCTCTATCAATACAAACTGAAAGCAAGCAGTAGTTTAAAGTATTTTCTAGAGAAAGTAACCTTTCCTTTTAAGCTTCAGGATAAGCACTGTGTTCAATTATCTGTCAATCAAACTTTGGTGACTGATTAAAGACAAAAGTTCAAAAGGGCCCTACTGCCAAATTATTTACAGTATGAATCATCATGGAACAAGCAGCACATAAACAGGGCAGGACTAATTTCCCCCCTCAGTCCAGAAGACATGTTGTAAGAGAACTTCCAAAGACAGAGAGATCTTCATTGGCAAGACTTTTCTGGGCAATTGGGGAGAGACCTAATGATTAATAGGTAAGCACAGGGACTTTATTTTCTTTTCTTTAAAGTATTCTGCTCAGTTAGCAAACAGTATGTGTTTTTGTTTTTTTTCTTAGCCTAGGAAGTCTCTGTTAGAGTTTATAGGCTAGTATTTCAAGGGGCTAGTTTCATATTCTATAGTAGCAGTATATAGAACATCTAATAGGCACAGATAGCCTCAGTTTTGACTTTTTAATCCACCCTACCACCCTAACTCCCATGTATCCCTGGCCTGATCTCTGATTTATAAGCCCTTGCACCAATTAGAAGGCTAATAATGTAATTAAGTCATCTCTATTAGCAATTAATTAGCTCTTAAGAAGCAGTCTACTAAATTCTTGGAGGGTAATCTACCAATTACAATATTATAAATAACAAAAATGAAATATTACCATAGCCTAATATATAACACAGGTCAACACATCATTTTCATCAGAGTTAATGTTGGGTGGGTTTTGTAGTATTTTTCATGCTGATTTCAAATCTGTGTTTACTTTTCACTAGTACGTCATATTCTTTCTTGTAATGAATCTCATTACATATAATTATAAACGTTAATATCATGCATTTATAGGATAAACGTATAAGGAGAGTTAACAACAGTTGTCTTTGTCAGAAACTATCTGGATGATTAGTACAATGTCTTGGCATGATAAAGACAGATATTAATCATCTGTCTTTATCATGCCAAGACATTGTACTAATCATCCAGATAATTTCTGTTATGTGTGTGGTTCATTCACGACGAAAGCACATCACCCAATTACCATAGATCTGAAGAAGGTATACAAATTGCACTTTGGCTGTCCACTGGGTGACCAGGATAAGTCTTGGGCTCCACATATCATCTGTACCAGCTGTTCTAAAGGACTTTGTGACTGGCTCAATCGACTAAAGGCAGCAATGTCATTTGCAATAGAGAATGACACGGAGGAAAAAACCTGTCCCCATCACTGCCCTGTCACCGGACCACCGTCCCCTTCACTGCCCCATCCCCGCCGTCCCCTTCACCGCCCCGTCCCCGTAGCATCCACCCTTCCCTCTCACCATCTCACTGCCCTTCGGCACCCTTCGCACGGTCTGTGCATCTCCCTCCCCCTTACCTTCGCAGCACATTTTAAGGTTTGAGTAGCTTGTTGAAAGCCGCCGGAGTGTTTGTGCAGTCGCGTGCATGTGTGGGCGGAAGCTTCTCCTCTGATGCAACCGGAAGTTGTGTCAGAGGAGAAGCTTCTGCCCACCCACACACACGAATGTACATACGCTCCTGTGGCTTACAACAAGTCTCAAACCTTAAAACGCACCAAGAAGGTAAGGGGGGGGAGGTAGAGAGATTCTGGTAGGTAGGAAGGAGAGAGGGGGGGCCGCACGTGATCGGTGACTGCGCACATTCCCTCCCTTAACTGCAGGGACAAGGCCATTCACCGCTCCACGTGGTGATGGATGGCTTTGTACCCGTACCTGCGGTGAGCACCTTTCCCCCTCCACCATTTTGGCAGGTAACCCACGGCTACTCGCGGCTAGCCATGGGTAACATCCACCATGTCATTCTCTAATTTGCAATCCCAATGATATGGAGGGAACTTCGAGACCATTTTTGCTACTTTTGCCTTGTGAACACAAGTGAATTCTTAGCTAAAACTAAGCACAAAATTATATATCCTTCTCTGGATTCTACTATTAGGCCTGTTCCTCATGATGACTCACTGTCTGTCCCTGTGCCTCCACAAGATGGACTTGCTTCTGTGGAACATGATGAGGAATGTGATGATGATGCAGCAGCTGGTCACAATCCAGAATTATCTGATCCTGATAATGTGAATGATGAAGATTCAGAACCAGAGACCTTTACACAGTGGCGTACCTAGTATATGTGACACCCAGGGCCCATCATTTTTTGACCCCCCCCCCCCCATCTATATGAAAAATATGATTTTTAGTAACAATCCACATATCGCACAACAAGAGTGTACCTAGGAAAAGGCAGCATCTTAAACACTGCAGTGAGCACTAGAACACCAACACATACAAAACTAAACAAGCCAGATCCTGCACAGTCAATTGATCCTGTACAGTCGATGCTATCAGAAAGCCATGTCCCTTTCATACACACAGACAGATACACCCTCATCCAATATGGAATAATCACAAACTAAAAATAGAAATATGTAGACAAAAGTTAAACTGAACCGCCAAGAAACCAGACTCTGCATACAATGCAACACCACACACCACATGTCCTCTAATACCGTGCAAAATATAAAGACAGTAGATGTAAATTTGAAAAAAACTGATACATAATAATCACCACTTTATAAATTAACAATTAAAAATAAAACAAATAATGAGAAATAAGAAAATACCATTATATTGGACCAATCCCTGTAAGCTCGGTCCCCATCCCCGCAAACCACCTGATTCCATCCACACACTGTTTTGAATTGTTTTATATTGAACTTATTATATTAAAGTATAAAAAGAAACAATATTCTGTACAATTGTCAATTTATAAATCAGCATCTTCTCCCCACTCTCTCTTCCCCATTTCCCTTCAGCGTCCTCAGCCCACTCTCTCTCCACTTTCCTTCAGCGCACGCACATAAAAACAAGCAAGTAATTTTATATCATTTTCATTCTATTCATTCATAGAAATTAAAGTCTAAATAATGCCAGACATAACAAAACATGATTTTACAAAAATAATTCCCTGCACAGTCAAGCCTGCAAGGATTACTAGATGTCTTTCAGCAGCTCCCCTCCCCCTTACCTTCGTGACCAAGTCAAAATGATCTACCAACAATAAAATTTTAAAAACACAAAGCACACTGTACGCAGAGAAAATGTTAATTATTTATATTCCGCGGGTTTTCAAAGAGGTCAAGGCAGATGACTTTATGCAATGTCACCTCAGTAACAACTATACAAAAATAGACAAATATACCTCCTCCCTTTTTACTAAACTGCGATAGCGGTTTTTAGCTCAGGGAGCTGCGCTGAATGCCCCATGCTGCTCTTGACGCTCATAGGCTCCCTGCACTAAAAACCGCTATTGTGGCCATAGTGCAAAATATAGACAGCATATATAAATTCTCAAAACGGACACATTTTGATCATTAAATTGAAAAAATTATTTTTCCTAACTTTGTTTGGTAATTTCATCAGTCTCTGGTTGCACTTTATTCTTCTGATTGTGCATCCAATATTTCTTCCCTTCTTTCAGCCTCCTGTATGCTTCCTTTCCTCCAAACCTCATTCCCTCCCCCAACTTTTTCTTTCTTTCACTCTCCATGCCCCCTTTCTTTCTGTATGTCTGTCTTTCTCTCTCTCCGTGCCCCATTTTTTTCTTTCTTTCTTTGTTTCACCCTGCCCCCTTTCTTTTTTTCTAGCTCCCAGTCCCCCCTTTCTTTCTTTCTCCCTGCCCTCCCCATGCCACCGTCATTGGCATTGGCTGGCCCAGAACGTCCTCTCCGACGTCAGAATTGACATCGGGCAGCGAGAGTTGGTCAGCCCCGTGGGGAAGAAAAGCAGGGAGGGAGAACTTGGCACCGGCCTGTTCCCGATGGCGGCAGTGGCAGCCTTTCCCCGGTGGGTGGCCAGCTGTGCACCACCTTGGGGCGTGCACATGGGGCGGATCACCCCCGCCCCCCTTGGTACGCTACTGCCTTTACACAAGCTGAGCTCAATGATCTTATTCGTGATCTAAATCTTTAAAAAGAAAAAGCAGAACTTCTTGCTTCTAGGCTTAAGCAAAAGCACTTGCTTGAAAAAGATGCTAATATAACTCATTACAGAAAAAGGAATCATAACTTAACAAAATTCTTCATGTAAATGACTCATTGTGCTTTTGTCATGACATCAATGGGCTCTTCAACAGTTAGTCACAAGTGCATTGTTCAGATGAATGGCATCACAGAGAAGCTTGAAGGCAGTGTTACTGCACAACGGAAATTCCAAAACAAGTATACCAATTGCCCATTCTGCTCATCTAAAAATGTCTTATGAGAATATGAAGAATTTATTAGAAGTAATCAGTTATAAAACACACCAGTGAATCATCTGTGGTGACCTGAAGGCATGCTAATGGGAATGCAAGGAGGATTCACAAAATACTGCTGTTTCCTGTGCTTGTTGGATAGCAGATCTACAGCTGAACATTATGTCAAGTGTGTCAGGCAGCTGAGGGATACCTATAACCCCAGGGACAAGCAGTGTGAAATTTATGCCTTTGGTGGATCCTCATAAAATATTTCTTCCACCTCTTCATATCAAGCTGGAGTTGATGAAGAACCTTGTAAAGGCCATGGGTAAAGCAAACTCACCAGGTTTTCAATATCTTGTTAAGAAATTTACAAAAATCAGCACTGTAAAACTGAAGGAAGGGATATTTATAGACCCACAGATCAAGTCCGTTATGCAGGATGACGATTTTAAGAAATCACTCTCAGCAGCTGAGCTTGAAGCTTGGGAGGCATTCAAGTGGTTAGTGGAAAACTTTCTGGGCAACCATAAGCCTCCTTCATACAAGGAAGGAGTTCAGAATCTCCTTGACTCATATCAGAAACTTGGCTATCGCATGTCATTAAAAATACACTTTTTTCACTCACATCTTGACTTTTTTCTGGAAAATTTATTTAATTTATTTATTCAATTTTCTATATCATTCTCCCAGGAAAGCTCAGAATGGTTCAAATGAGTTTATTCAGGTACTCAAGCTTTTTTCCCTGTGTGTCTCGGTAGGCTCACAATCTATCTAATGTACCTGGGGCAATGGGGGGATTAAGTGACTTGCCCAGGGACACAAGGAGTAGCGTGAGTGATAAGCAAGGAGAATGTTTTCATCAGGACATTCAGTTAATGGAGCACCACTACCAAGATTTCTGGAATGAGAGTAAGTTGGCCGACTGCTACTGGATATTGTGCCATGACAATCCAGATACAAGTCACAAAAAGAAATCATACTCTAAGCATTTTTAAAGAAATATTGGTTGCTAAGTGACACAGTCCAGTATAATTATGCTATGCTGTGTGCTTATTTGACTTTGGACCAAAGATACTGCAACATTTCTTTAAGTTGGTGCTGCAATTCTTAAAACCCTATATGCTAACATTAGTCATAACTTTAAAAGTTTACGTGACTGAAAAAACTAATAACAGCTCTGAAATCAGTGTAAAAACAGATTTAGAAAAATTTGCTATGTTGTTAGATGATTCCGAAAAGAAAAAGTTTTGTTGCATTGTATAATTAGGAATCTTAGGAGCCTTTAGTGTTCTTAATATAGTCCCTTAGCAGCTTAGCAAAGAAATCACCAATATTAAGATGCAATCTTTTGCACTGAGTGTCACATGTTTGATTATCTCCCAGTTTGTGAGAGGTCGAATGTGTTTGTCCAGTGGAAAGAGCTCCTAGCACTCAGGGAATGGGTTTTATCTCTCAAGACTATAGTAGCAGATTTGGAAGAGCTGAAGTAGACAGAGAGGTACATATAGGAGACCCATAGGAGCATTGTAGAGAAATTCCACCTCCAGTCTGGCAGCCTCTGCATTGTCCTGGAGCAGAGAGGTCTACTTAAGGAGAGTATCACACTGGTGAAGTAGGAAGTAATCCTGTAGCCAGGACCTACCCACTCTGGCATGCAATAGTCTCTTGCACTGAGGATATATCTCCAGGAGGGAAAGGTTAGGATGGCTACTGTAGTGGGAGATTTGATCATTAAGCATGTTGATAGCTGGGTGGCTGTTAGATATGAAGATTGCTTGGTCAGTTGCCCGACTGACATACTTCATATTTCTTCTAGATAAGATTTTAGACAGTGATGAGAAGCCTAATGTCTTGGTATATGCAGGTACAAATGACATAGGAAAATGTGGTAGGGAGGTTCTGGAAGCCAAATTTAGAATCTTAAATAGGAAACTAAAAATTGAAAGCTTACAGAGTTGCATTTTCAACAATGCGCCCTGCTCCATGCACAAGACCCAAGAAACAGACAGAGCTCTGAAGTCTCAGTGCATGGATAAGAGGAGGGTTTTAAATTTATTAGGGTTTGGATGACATTCTTGGAAAGGGAGAGCCTATTCCATAAATTATGGGCTCCACCTTAACTAGGGTGGTACCAGGCTGAAGGTATCAAAATTTATGAAGGAGATAGAGTAGCTTTTATTTTTGTCTTAGTTTATTTATTGAAAATTGAATTTTTCTACAGAAAGTGCAAGCTATAATCAAACAGTACACAAATAGTAATTGAATAAACAGGGGGAAAGGGTGAAATTAAACTAGTAACTACAGAAAGGCCAACAGTCATTCGAAAGATAAGGCTTGAAACAACATATTTGATCTAATTTTTTTAGCCTGTCCTTCCAAAGGTACTCAAGCATTTTCCCTAACTGTCCCAATGAGATGACAATGTACCTGGAGTAGTGGAGGATTGGGTGACTTACCCAGGGTCACAAGGAGTAGCATGGGGTTTGAACCTACAACCTCAAGATGATGAGGATGTAGTTCTAATCACTATGCCACACTCTTCTTTATGAGATATCCCCATAATAGGGAAGACAGAATCCTGATAGCAAGGTTGCAATAGAGGCCATAGTTGATCAGGTTTTCTTATGTTACAAAGCAGACTGATTTTAAAGATTGCAAATTATCCATGCTTACTGCAGAGCAAATTGTAAATAGGAATGACAAACATTGTTTGGTATGTATGTATGCAAATGCCAGAATCCTAAGAAACAAGATGGAAGAGTTAGAATATTTTGTACAAAATGAAAGGATAGATTTGGTAGAAGGAACATAACCAATGAGACACTATCATACTGGGATACAAATATCACAGTGATATGATAAATCAAATTGGTGGAGATATAAAGTTAAGGAGAACCTTGAATCAAATAGAATAAAAGTTCTACAAGAACTGAAACATACCTTGGAATCCCTAGGGGTAGAAAGGGGAAAAGGATAATAATAGGAATACACTATCATTTGCCTGACCAGAAAACCAGACAGATGCTGGAATGTTGAGAAATTAGGGAGGCTAACAAACTGGGTAACATAATAATGGATGATTCAATTACCCCGATAATGATTGGGTAAATGTAACATCAGAGAATGCTAGGGAGATAAAATTCCTTGATAAATCAAGGACTGCTTTATGGAGCATTTCCATTTCTAGACTGCAAATACATTTCAGCTCAATGCAGAGTACAGAGATTAACAAGAGAAACTGTACAGAAACGGTGACCTACAAAACACTGAAAACAATCCAAACTTTTAAAGAGATACATGTTACCATGACCATCAATTTCCTAGAAATCTAATGAACAGAGATGATTTCAACAATTTTCTGAAATGCAAATACGAAGATGATAACGATAATTTCTGAAGTTCGTCATCCCAGCTAGCTACCTGAAAAGCAAATGATCATTGTAAAAACATTTTATAAACACAACCTCATACCGAAGGGAACACAAACAATTTCCATAGTATAAAAAAGCATTTCTTAACCAACACATTGGTGAAAGTCTTCATAGAAAGAGTTTGGACTAAATAGATTCCTAGGACTCTTAATTCAGGGTCAATAGGGTAAGTTATCCCATCCAGTATCAAGTGTTTTCCTAATACCCAGTTGGAAGAAAAACCTGGTCTTATCAGTGTTGAGTTTTAGTTTGAATTCTTTCATCCAGTTTTCTTTTTTTGTTGTTGTTTTACAGGGAGAACTTTTTTATTTTTAAATTGTTTATTGATTTTATAAAAACATCTTACAGAAAGTGTAACAAATTATCATCAATGACATTCTTAAAAAACACTTATGTACTATACATGAAATACAAAATAAACAATCCCCTCCCCTCCCCCCCTCTCGGGATTTGTATGTAGAATTTGAAATATTTAATATGGCAGGTTCATTTTATTTCATCTTGACTATTGTAATGTCATTTATCTTATATTACAAAAACTTGTCTTTCTAGACTGCAATTGGTCCAGAATACTGCTGCTAAATTGATTTTCGGGAAGCATAAGTTTAATCATGTGACATCATTGCTTCATAGTCTTCATTGGCTCCCTGTCTATTTCAGACTCCAGTTCAAATGTACTTGTGTCATCTTTAAAATTCTTCATGGTATTTTCACTCCCATAGTCCTTTTATCTTGGAATCTTTATAGATTCTCTTTTGCAAGGGTTGACCAACAATTCAAACTATCCTGTCCTTCTAGCAAAGGTATCAAAGGAGCCAAGATCTTTGGTCACTCTATGTCCTTTAAGTTTCCTCAACTCTGGAATAATCTTCCACTCTTTTTAAGAAGTTCCGTCTCTCTTTTTTTCATAAGTCTTTGAAAACTATCCTGTTCACTAAGCATTTTGGTAACTAACTCCTTTTCGATTTCCCTTCTCTTTAGACCTTTTTAGCCTAAACTAATTATTGTAAACCGAGACAAGCTTTCCTGGATTGAAGTCTCGGTATACAAAGCCAAGCATTAGATTAGATTAGATTAAAGTAGTTTAAAAAAATTATCTAATGGACCCCACATTTATAAGAATTTGTGCAAATCATTTATTTTTTTCTGCTAGCATTTTCTCATATGTGTAATACATACATAGAGTCTCTCACCAAAATAGCTGAAGGAGTTGTCGTACAGTGAGAGATTAGAGAAACTGGGCCTCTTCTCCCTTGAAAAGAGGAGACTGAGAGAGGACATGATCGAAACATTCAAGATAATGAAGGGAATAGACTTAGTAGATAAAGACAGGTTGTTCATCCTCTCCAAGGTAGGAAGAATGAGAGGGCACTCTCTAAAGTTAAAAGGGGATATATTCCGTACAAACGTAAGGAAGTTCTTCTTTACCCAGAGAGTGGTAGAAAACTGGAATGCTCTTCCAGAGGCTGTTATAGAAGAAAACACCCTCCAGAGATTCAAGACAAAGTTAGACAAGTTCCTGCTGAACCAGAACGTATGCAGGTAAGGCTAGACTCAGTTAGGGCACTGGTCTTTGACCTAAGGGCCGCTATGGGAGCAGACTGCTGGGCACGATGGACCTCTGGTCTGACCCGGCAGCAGCAATTCTTATGTTCTTAAATTTATCTTTGGAACTACTTAGTGGGCTTTTATTCATAATTGAATTACCAAACAATATAATTCCATATGATAATGGAATGAGGACTTCAAGAATAGAAATTATTATGCTCCATATGGACTTCCAGAACCCAAATATTAAAGAACAATGAAATAAAAGATGGTCCAACATTCCAATTTCTAACTGACAATGCCAGCACTTATTGGAACGTTTTGAGTCTGTTTTTTGCAATCTCATTGGAGTCCAAAATACTCTGTACATTAAATAGTATAAAGTTTGCCTCATTGAGGCTGAGGTTGTACATTTCACTCTATGATTCCAAAGCCTAGGCCATTGAGTCTCTGAAATATTATTTTGTATCTCCAAGCTCCAAATATCTCTTTTTAGGTTCGTATTGCCGTATCATTTTATTCCACGTGGAAGCCTGATGTCCAAGAAATTCTGCATTAAAACATAAGAATAACAAGCTAAGCTGACCATTCATTGAATGCCATTCTGGAATTCCTTTTTGGAAAGCTTGCTTTAATTGTATTCATTTAAAGTTTTGTTTCCCCGATAAACCAAATGTCTGTTGTAATTGGAAGAAGGACGCAAATTTATTATTAGGACATATGTCCTCTAATGTACTAATTCCAGCTTTCAACCAATCCTTCCATAAAATTTTTGAATTTCCAATCATAATTTTAGAATTTAGCTATAAGATTTGGCACTTTGTTTTTCTGATAGAAACTGGCAAGGTGGTATCCAAGGACCTTAAAGTCTTCCAAGTTGAATGAAAAATTTTATTTGATATTGGGTCAGTGGGCTTTCAGCCCAGTCCCAGAAATATATTTACATAATCACTTATTTTTCAGCTGTGTTTTTATGTCTGACATATGTCATTACGTTTTTGAGTGCATTGCTGTGGGGGGTCTCCTTGGTGTTTTTGAGCTCCCCGGACACCATTGTGCCTTTGCCTTCAATTTCAGCGTGATTGTATCTCTGTTAGTGGAGCAGAGTTGACTGCACTTTCGCTCCCAGCTATAGGATCAGTTTTTACGTCCCTCTACTACTCCCCCTCCTGAAGAAGACATTGAAACGGGGCCTTGTCGAGTGGAGACATAGCGGTGATATGAATTCATGGACTTGAGAAGATTCAGCTAAGTCAATTAGTCCTTCAGTGTTCTTTCATGATTTTTACCGTTTTCACTTGATTTTTGTGTGATTTGCGATTGATAAACGGAGACATAGGGCTCCTTTTACAAAGGTGCGCTAGCATTTTAACCCATGCACCGGATTAGCGTGTGCTACCCGAAAAACTACTGCCTGCTCAATAGGAGGCGGTAGCGGCTAGCACGCATGGCATTATAGCATGCGCTATTCTGTGCGTTTAGGCCCTAGCGCACCTTTGTAAAAGGAGCCCATAGTGGTGATATGAACTTATGTATTCATGAACTTAAGAAGACTCAGCTTGTTTTTTTACTTTTCATTATTTATGCTTGATTTTTTTATGCTTTTTGTGATTGATTTTTGGAGGGGATTTCAAACACACCCTATAATTTCCCCGCCCCTCTTTCCTATGCCGGAGCACATCTGCACTTTGTATTTATTTATTTATTGAATGACTAGTCTTATAGCCCGTTACATTAACGGGTGCTAGAATATATGTGTGTGTGTCTGTCTTTATTTTTTTTTTCTCTCTCCTCAGCCGCTCTCTGTATTTCTGTGTGTCTTTCTTTCTTTTTTTTTTTTCCTAGGCTGTCCACTACCACCCCTTGCATGCTCCCCCTGTCCATTCTCCCTTCCTTTTACCTCCCCTCTGTCCTCCACCACCCCATCACTGCTCACCTTATCCAACAGCAGCCCTTCTCCCTTTGTTTTACCTCCCCCTGTCCATCATCACCTCCTTCCTGCTCCCCCTGTCCAGCAGTAGGCCTGCCTTAATTTTTCTGCCCCCGTCCATCAGCACCTCTTCCCCTGTCCATCAACCCCTTTTTCCTTCTCCCCCTGCCTCCCTTCCTTTTTCTGCCCCTCCATTTCCATGTGCTGCAGCATTTCCCTCCCACCCCACTTCCCTGTGCAGTATTTTCTTCCCCCCATACCTTCCTCCTTAACTCCATGCCCTACCATTCAAAGCCAGCAACAGCAGCAAATTTTAAACACTGCTGCTGCCCGAAGAAGCCAGGCCTTAACCACAAAGCTGGGGGGAGGGTTTTAAAAGATATTGCGTCAGCAGTGGTGTGGGGGGTGGTTTGAAAAGCCAACTTGCCTTTTTTATTGTAAAATGCCATCCGGGTTCAGCGGCTGCGGCGGCTGCAGCTGACAACAGCCGCCGCGGCCGACATCCGCCTCGGGCCGTCGACAGCCTCCATGTGGAAAATGGCGGCTGGGAGGGCGGGAGGCTGGGGAGGAGGACCTACCCTGAGAAGCGTGTGAGAGAGCTGAGGCTAGAAGCTAGCTGGTATGTTCAGTTGCACCCGCCGGCTCATCCTCAACCTCCCTGGGTCCTTCATTGGCTTCGCCAAGACCGCCTGTACTTCGGCGATTCCTGGGTAAGAGTGGGGAAGCCCTGGTAGCTGCGAGATCATGGCGGGAGAGAGAGATTCGCGCGCATGCACACTCATACCTGAGGTGCCCTACATCTCACGGAAAATGGACGCATGCAGGTGGGAGTGCGCATGCGCGGCTTAGTCTTTTATTATATTAGATATCATTTGAAATAAGGGTAATCATGATGTACAGGGCAGGGTTTATTTAGACCATTTGGTCTGGTGCTAGTCACCTATGAACACGTGCTCGGGGCCTTTGTTCACGCATAAGGAAAATTGAGCCTGTACTGAAATTCCCTTATTTAGTCTTTGAAAATTGAAAATTGTAAAGTCAAATTTACAGTGCAGGACCTGCTATCCTGACGCTGGATATAAAAGGTTTTTTTTACTAATTTTTCAATTAGAGTTTATCACGGTATTGGTAATACCTTTTTGGTTTTTTGAAGCTTACACAAAGTGGGGCCATAAGTTGATTTTCAAGTATAAGTCAATGAGGAAGAATTTCAATCAACTCTGGAATAACCCAATACATACCCCATCTTAAAATATATGCTTGGTGATAATTATAATATCTTGGAAAATTCATGCCACCCTTCGATTGATCTAGCTGCAAAGATGATAAGGCAATTCTGGATGTTTTACCAGACCATATAAAATCCAAAATAATTCTGTTAATTTTTTTTATAAAAAGACATCTGAAAATAAATCGGTATCATATTCATCTGATAACAAATTACAGGAGCAATCATAAAAACATAAGAATTGCTGCTGCTGGGTCAGACTAATGGATCATCCTGCCCAGCAGTCCGCTCACGCGGCAGCCCCAAGGTCAAGACCAGTGCTCCAAATGAGTCCAGTTTAGCATGAACTTGTCCAACTTTGTCTTGAAACCCAGGAGGGTGTTTTCCCCTATAACAGACTCTGGAAGAGCGTTCCAGTTTTCTACCACTCTCTGGGTGAAGAAGAACTTCCTTACATTTGTACGGAATCTATCCCCTTTCAACATTAGAGAGTGTCCTCTCATTCTCCCTACCTTGGAGAGGGTGAACAGTCTGTCTTTCTCTACTAAGTCTATTCCCTTCAATATTTTGAATGTTTCGATCATGTCCCCTCGCAGTCTCCTCTTTTCAAGGGAGAAGAGGCCCAGCTTCTCCAATCTCTCACTGTACGGCAACTCCTCCATCCCCTTAACCATTTTAGTCGCTCTTCTCTGGACCCTTTCGAGTAGTACCATGTCCTTCTTCATGTACAGCGACCAGTGCTGGACACAGTACTTCAGGTGAGGGCGCACCATGGCCCGATATAGCGACATGACAACCTTCTCTGATCTGTTCGTCATCCCCTTCTTGATTATTCCTAGCATTCTGTTCGCCCTTTTCGCCGCCACAGCACATTGTGTAGATAGCTTCATAGACTTGTCAATCAGAACTCCCAAGTCCCTTTCCTGGGAGGTCTCTCCAAGTACCGCCCCGGACATCCTGTATTCAGGCATGAGATTTTTGTTACCGACATGCATCACTTTGCACTTATCCACATTGAACCTCATCTGCCATGTCGATGCCCATTTCTCGAGCTTGATTATGTCACGTTGCAAATCTTTGCAATCCCCTTGTGTCTTCACTACTCTGTATAACTTTGTATCGTCCGCAAATTTAATCACCTCACTTGTCGTACCAATGTCCAAATCATTTATAAAGATGCTGAAGAGCACAGGTCCAAGCACTGAGCCTTATGGCACCCAGCTGGTGACGCTCTTCCATTCTGAGAATTGTCCATTTTCCCCTACTCTCTGTTTCCTATGCTCCAGCCAGTTTTTAATCCATGAGTATTTCACCCTCGATTCCATGGCATGCAATTTTCCAAAGTAGTCATTCATGTGGAACTTTGTCGAACGCCTTCTGAAAATCCAGATATACAATGTTGACTTGATCGCCCTTGTCTATCCGTCTGTTTACTCCCTCGAAGAAGTACAGCAAGTTCATCAGGCAAGATCTGCCTTTACTGAAACCGTGCTGGCTGGTCCTCATCCTATACAGTATATATTGAACAAAATGGGGGAAAACAGAGGACCAGGTAGAAGAAAATTTACCTTCATTGTGTACCCAATATAATCTTAATATTAAAAATCCTTTAAACCAATCTAATACTTTCACATCAAACCCGATATTGGCCAGCAGATGAATTAAGATGTCATGGTTAACAATATCAACGGCCGATGATAGTCAAATTGCAATAAAATAGTAAATCGACCTTGAGACAAAAGACCCTGTATTTTCACTACCAATAAACTCAAAAGTGTTTCAGTGTTGAAATTTGGCAGAATTCATGCTGAAAAGGGAGTAAAATTGAAAATTCATCCAAATATTATGAAAGCTGTTTAGAAACAATAGATTCAGTCAGTTTGGTTAATATAGGTTTATTTGCTTTAGGACGATAATGTGCATAGTCGGATCTAAATTTGAATTTTTCAACAACGGAGAAAGCACAATCTGTCCCAAATCTGCTGAAAAGTAAGCACTGAAAAGTAAGTGGTTTATTAAAGCTGTCAGCCACGAGATAACACAAGAGGGAATTCCACAGAAAATGTAGGCTCTGCTGTTTGACTCTCAGTTGTTAAGTCAAAAGTATGCCAATGTCTATTTACTGGAATTTTGTCTGAGAGTTTCCAAGTTTCCAAGTTTATTAGTTTTTAATAACCCGATCATAAAATGAATATCTGACCGGTTTACAATTATATAATAATTAAAAAAGAATTTAATATAGAATAGAGAGAAATAAAAAGAGTGTAAAAGAGTAGTTAGAGTGAACACGTATGACATTTACAGACAAACTAGAAAGTGAGGAAAAATTGTTCAAAGTTTGGAAAAGATGACTCTGAACTATTAGAAAAAGAAGAGACTAGTGTTAAGATTTATCATTAAAGAAGGTTGCCAATGTATCCACTGATGGTTTTTGGGTGTTGTCACATCGATCTATTTCATTGGTGACAGATTTCCAAACTGAAAATAAGGCTTTATGTTAATTCTATTACCATAGTAGATTCTCTCTTAAGGGGAATTCTCAATGAAAAACCCTCAGTGTTATCACAACTACTTAGAGAAAGTGTCAGAGAAGTTCTACTAAGAGAGCGATTGGGTTTACATTATGAACTCTGCAAACGGGAAAGAAAAAAAGTTCCTTCCTGAATTGGCTATCAAGTAGTAGACATGGGCGGTACAGCAAACCAAGGGCTGATTTGCTCCCGTGCTTCTTCCACAGATGTAAATAGATAATGTTTCCCTTCATAAAATACTTGAAGTTAAAAACATAGAAACATGATGGCAGATAAAGGTCAAATGGCCCATCCAGTCTGCCCATTCACAGTAACCTTCCTTGCTCTAAGAGATCCCATGTGTCTATCCCAGGCTTTCTTGAATTCAGACACAGTCTCTGTCTCCACCACCTCTTCCGGGAGACTGTTCCACGAATCTACCACCCTTTCTGTAAAAAAGTATTCTTTAGATTACTCCTGAGTCTATCACCTCTTAACTTCATCCTATGCCTTCTCATTCCAGAGCCTCCTTTCAAATGAAAGAGACTCGACTCATGCGCATTTACATTACGTAGGTATTTAAACATCTCTATCATATCTCCCCTCTCCTGCCTTTCCTCCAAAATGTACAGATTGAGATCTTTTTTAAAAAAAAATTCTTTATTTATTCAATTATGATTGAACATACAGCATATACATGCATTAAGAAACAGAAATCAAAAAAGCTATAGCAGCAATAAAATTCAATAAAAGATTTTCCTTATGGTACATAACAAAAGGTAAATTTTCATAGCAGATTTCTCTATAAGTCCTCAACTGCAAGTGGGAGAGAACATAAGGAAAAAGAGGCACAACTCAACATGAAAAATTATATAAAAAGAAATATATTGACATGTCATCAGCTAATTAAATTGCAATCTTCCAGTAAACTAATGTCCAGTTTCTTCGCTCGGACTGACACCTGGACTTTTATTTTATGCTTATTTTCAAGAAAAGCCTTCAACTGTTTGGGATCAAAGAAAAGATACCTATGTGACTTATACAGAATTAAGTATTTACAAGGAAAACGTAAAAAGAAATGAGCACCCAGAGCTATCACCTGAGGAGGTAACATCAAGAATTGCTTCCTTTTCTCCTGTGTATCTACACAGACATCAGGAAATACCCATACTTTCCTCCCAAAAACAATTTATCAGAGTTACCCAGTCCTTATCTGCCTCAAAAACAAATGTAACTAAGAGTGTTGTTCTTATACACTCTTCTTCCAAAGATGTTTCTAACATTGGCATTATATTCAAATTGTCCATAGATGGATCTTCCTGGAGAAGAGTCTGCAGTCTTTTCCCTGGCAAAAAAATAGACTCAAGAAAATGGGGGCACAGCTTCCTTTGGAACCCCCAGAACTTCCATCAGATATTTCTTAAGCAATTCAATGGAGATTATAATCTTGGATTGAGGAAAGTTGACAAAATGCAGATTCAACCTACGGGTATAATTCTCCATTTTTTTCTACTTTATTTCTCAATCCAACCAGCCCTTGACCATAAGATATTATCTCTTTAAGGTCTTGTTGAGCTTCCTCCACTCTTTTCTCAAGCACAAAATTCTTTGCCTCCTGGGTGACAAGACGTGTTTTACAGTCTTGCAAAGAATTATCCACCAAAACCTCGTTTCTCATGAAAAATTTCTCCAAGCGCGCTACAGTATCCCATATAGAGTCTAAAGTAACATGGGAAGGTTTAGCCAGTGTGTAAAAAGCTGCTCACCAATATCCTGACGGTGATCTAATTTCTCAGTCCTGGAGCTCTCTCCATGCTGCTCCTCTACTTCTCCAACAGCACCTTCGAGCTCCATTGGCTCCCAGTTCACTGGTTTCTCCTCATGCTCCCCTCTTCTGTTGCTCTGGTCACATCACCATGCCTGGGTCAGAGGGCAGAAGTCTATCCTCCGGGCTCAGAAAGACGTTGAGCTTGGGTAAGGCCGCCCCATCGCCAGCACCCACTCCAGAGAGACATGCTGAATGGACCACAATCTTCTCAATGGTGGAAAGGGGAAGTGGAGAGGACTCGGAGGGGTAAGTCCTTACTTTCCCCTTTCTCTTACCCATTTTTCAAACTTTTCAGAGCAATTAAGCTTGAAGAAACTGCTTCTGAATCGGAGCCCGTCTCAGTGTGACTGCCAGCAGGATGCCATCTTAACTCACCAGAAACCCAGATTGAGATCTTTAAGTTTGTCCCCATACGCCTTATGATGAAGACCACGCACCATTTTAGTAGTCTTCCTCTGGAACAACTCCATCCTTTTTATATCTTTTTGAAAGTGTGGTTTCCAGAATTGTACACAATATTCTAAATGAGGTCTCACCAAATTTTATACAGGGGCAACAATACCTCCTTTTTCCTACTGGCCATACCTCTCCCTATACACTCTAGCATCCTTCTAGCTTTCACTGTCACCTTTTCAACCTGTTTGGCCACCTTAAGATCATCACATTCACACCCAAGTCCTGCTCTTCTGTCATGCACATAGGTTCTTCACCCCCTAAACTGTGGAAACTGTAGAGTGAAGCACACCTAATGATCTACCTGTTATTTATACAAGAGTGTACAGCTTTTCTGTAAGGCTGCCATATGCACAGAATAATCCTGAAAGATGAGGATTCAGGGGTTCTGATATGTGAGCTCTTTCTTCTGCCTGTAGTTCCACAAAATGTGTTCTTTAATAGCAAAGTTTAGCAACCTCACTATTACAATGAGTGGCCTTGCCACCCCATCCATCTTCTTGCCAAGTCTTTGTACTCTGTTCAGTCTGAGTGGGCCCAAGTGCAAGCATAGGACCAGCTTTCTTGTCAACCATATGTCCAGGAAGCCTAAAAGTTCTTTCTTTAAAGATTCCAGTAGCTCCATTAATTGCATGGACCTATTTTGAGGTCCTCAAATTTGTCTGTACATGCAATAAGCATTTTCTTTAAACCAGACAGCTCTGTTGTTGCACTCACAACCAAATCTTCTTTAACTTCAGGAAAGGAAACTACAAAGCAATGAGGGGAATGGTAAAGAAGAAACTTAGGAACACTTCCAAAAAATGGCAAATGGTAGAACATGCCTGGTCTTTTTTCAAGGACACTGTGAGCGAGGCACAAAATCTGTATATCCCCAGATTCAGAAAAGGGTGCAAAAAGAGTCGAACAAAAGACCCGGCGTGGATAACTAAAATAGTGAAGGAAGCGATAGGCAATAAGAGAAATTCATTCAGAAAATGGAAAAAGGACAAAACTGAGGGAAACTGGAAAGAGCACAGGAGGTATCAAAAAGAATGTCACCGTGTGGTTCGAAAAGTCAAAAGAGAATATGAAGAGAGACTAGCCAGGGAAGCACAAAATTTCAAACCGTTCTTCAGATATGTTAAAGGGATGCAGCCAGCTAGGGAGGAGGTGGGACCGTTGGACGACGGAGACAGGAAGGGAGTGGTGATGGAGGAAAAAGAGGTTGCAGAAAGACTTAACATGTTCTTTTCGTCTGTATTTACAAGCGAAGACACAACCAACCTGAGCAAATCTTCAATGGAAATCAAGCACAAAAGTTAACATCCATGGAAGTGAGCCTTGAAGATGTGCGCAGGCAGATAGAAAAACTAAAAACTGACAAATCCCCGGGTCCGGACGGAATCCATCCAAGGGTTCTGAAGGAACTAAAGGAGGAAATAGTGTAACTACTGCAGCAAATTTGCAATCTATCCCTGAAAACAGGCGTGATCCCAGAGGATTGGAAGATAGCCAACGTTATGCCCATCTTTAAAAGGGGATCAAGAGGTGACCCGGGAAACTACAGACCGGTATGTCTGACCTCGGTTCTGGGCAAAATGGCGGAAGCACTGATAAAAGAAAACATCGATGAACATTTTGAAAAAAACAAACTTCTGATAACCAGGCAACATGGTTTCTGCAGGGGGAGATTGTGCCTGACTAACTTATTTCACTTCTTCGAGGGAATTAATAAACAGATGGACAGAGGAGACCCCATAGACATCATATACCCAGAAAGCCTTTGACAAGGTGCCTCATGAACGTCTACTCCAGAAACTAAAGAACCATGTGGTGGACGGAGACGTGCATAGATGGATCAGAAACTGGTTAGAGAATAGGAAATAGAGGGTAGGGGTGAACGGCCACTACTCGGACTGGAGGAAGGTCACGAGTGTTGTTCCGCAGGGCTTGGTGCTCAGGCCGCTGCTATTTAATATATTCATAAATGATCTAGAAACAGGGATGAAGTGTGAGATAATAAAATTTGCGGATGACACCAAACTATTTAGTGGAGCTCAGACAAAGGAGAACTGCAAAGAATTGCAAAGGAACTTGGACAAATTAGGGGAATGGGCGACAAAAAGGCAGATGAAGTTCAACGTTGAGAAGTGTAAAGTATTGCATGTGGGAAGCAGAAACCCGAGGTACAATTACACGATGGGAGGGATGTTATTGAATGAGAGTACCCAAGAAAGGGACTTGGGGGTAATGGTGGACATGACAATGAAGCCGACGGCACAGTGCGCAGCGGCCGCTAAGAGAGCGAATAGAATGCTAGGTATAATCAAGAAGGGTATTACAACCAGAATGAAAGAAGTTATCCTGCCACTGTATCAGGCGATGGTGCGTCCGCATCTTGAGTACTGCGTCCAGTACTGGTCGCCGTACCTCAAGAAGGATATGGCGTTACTCAAGAGAGTTCAGAGGAGAGCGACACGTCTGATTAAAGGGATGGAAAACCTTTCATATGCTGAGAGATTGGAGAAACTGGGTCTCTTTTCCCTGGAGAAGAGGAGACTTAGAGGGGATATGATAGAGACTTACAAGATCATGAAGGGCATAGAGAGAGTAGAGAGGGACAGATTCTTGAAACTTTCAAATAATAAAAGAACAAGAGGGCATTCAGAAAATTGAAAGGGGACAGATTCAAAATGAATGGTAGGAAGTTCTTCTTTATCCAACGTGTGGTGGATACCTGGAATGCGCTTCCAGAGGATGTAATAGGGCAGAGTACGCTACCAGGGTTTAAGAAAGGATTGGACAATTTCCTGCTGAAAAAGGGGATAGAAGGGTATAGATAGAGGATTACTGCACAGGTCCTGGACCTGTTGGGCCGCCGCGTGAGCGGATTGCTGGGCACAATGGACCTCAGATCTGACCCAGCGGAGGCACTGCTTATGTTCTTATGTGCTTATGTTCTGTTACCCCAACTGTCTACTGATATACGGTAAACATAAATATGATCGTCACACCTTTACTGAAATCCCTGTTTACTGGAGGATCCAATTTAAATGTGCAACTTTAAATGTGTAATTTTCAAAATCCTATATGGTATTTTTTCTCCTTTGGTTCCTGGATCATTTAATTCACAAGAAATCTCTAATTCTAGGAGCTTTCAGAAATATAAACTTGGCTTTCCCACTGTTACAGGAATAAAAACTATGGCCAATTTTTGTCGATTGTTTTCTTTTTTATTCATAAAAGTTTGGAATGACCTTCCTTCTATAATTAGAGTTCTCTCTCATCTACCCACTTTTCGTAAAGTACTGAAGGCATATTTATTTCAGAAATTTTCAAATAATCAATCATAAAAGATAAAATTCTGGCCTAAAAGATATAGGGCTACTTTAACAAAGCCGCGGTAGCGGTTTAATACACGTAATAGTGCGCGCTAAACCACCGGACGTGCTAGCCGCTACCGCCTCCTCTTGAGCAGGTGGTAGTTTTTTGGCTAGAGCGGGGGTAATGTGTGATTAAAAGTCACGCGCACTAAAGCCGCTAACACGGCTTCGGAAAAGAAGCCCATAGTTTCTGTTCTAATCTCCTGTATAATTTTATTAATATTTTGTTAACCGAGTCGAGCCCTCCTGTTGGGATGAATCAGTATAAAAAAAATCAAAGATTAGATTACATTGGTTCATAGACAACGGCGCGAAAGACAAAAGCACGCGCCGACAATTGACCGCAGCGTGCGCCACCAGACCGCTCTAAATTACAGTTTTTAGGGGCTCCGATGGGGGGTTTTGTTGGGGAACCCCCCCCCAGTTTACTTAATAGACATCGCGCCGGCGTTATGGGGGGAAACAGTGAAGTTTTCAGTAAAATGTGGGGGGTTACAACCCCCTACACCCCCCACAATGCCCCCACAACGCGGCGCGATGTCTATTAAGTAAAGTGGGGATTTCCCCCCCACATCCCCCCGTCAAAGCACTATAAACAGTAATTTAGAGCGGAGCGGCGGCGCGCGCTGCGCTCAATTGTCTGGGCGCGCCTTTGTACCGGCGCGCTTTTGACCTGACACCGATTACATTAGTTCAGACAGCAATACCACTAGTGATTGGACACTAGTTGTCAGCATGTCAAACTTAGAATGCTAAGTTTCACTTACGGCATTGGTAATTTTTTGCACAAGGACATCTCTTACTTCCAGATAAATCCTCGGCAGTCTCTGCCATCTTAGATTCACCCGCTGTTACTAGCTGAGGTTTGTCCTTGTCTGTTTTCACTGTTTTACTGGACATGTCTACTCTGTGTTTCAATTCAAATTTGTCCATGCATCAATGTAGTTACCACAATTGTTAGAACCCAGTGATATAGTCAATTTTCATCAAAAAGATAACTGAAGGAGGGGTGCAGGTCAGGGAGCTCAGAAAAAGCTGAGGCTCACTGCATCATGTCGTCCGTCCCCCCCCCCCCCTCGGGACCACTGCTTTTCAACATATTTATCAATGATCTAGAAAAGGGAATAACTAGTGAGATAATTAAATTTGCTGATGACACTAAGGCCTAAATTCTCTAAACAACACTGTAAGTTAGACGGTGGTAGATGCACTACTGCTGCCTAACTTAATTGTTTTAATTGGTTCAGTTGGTGTAGTAATTGACCGTGCCAATTAATAACAATTAAAGCTGTTAAAAAAATTGGAGGCCCATTATCATGAATAAGGAGGTGCCTTGCAGTGCCTATAGCCACTGTAGGCATAGTTAATGCCGTTAGGTACCTAGATAGATGTGATTCTCATGAAAAGTAGGCACTAGAAAGGTAGGCCTTTGAAACCCTGACCTACATTTCCAGTGCTTTCCTTTCACGTAGACACAGTTCTCCAAATGGCGCCATTGTGTAATTGGCACATGATTGGTGCCGCTTTTATAAATGGCCATCGATGTAGGCGCCAATTTGAGAATCTAGCCCTAAGTGTTCAAAGTTGTTAAGTTACAAGAGGAGTGTGAAAAATTGCAAGACAACCTTGTAAGACTGGGAAAATAGGCATCAAAATGGCAGATAACATTTAATGCGAGCAAGTGCAATGTGATGCATGTGGGAAAGAGGAATCTGAACTATACTACATGATGCAGGGTTCCATGTTAGGAGTCACTGCCCAGGAAAAGGATATAGGTGTCTTCATTGAGGATATGTTGAAACCAATGGCATATTAAGGAGGGGGGAGGCAGACTGCCCAAGGTGTCACGGAGACTGGAGCCAGCACCCCCCCCCCTCATGTACCTCTTTAAATGTTTGCCAGCATGAGCAGCATCTTCCACTTGCTGCTCACATCGGCCTCATCTCCCTTCTGCCATCCATTCCTGGTCACAGTACTAGGATGTGATGTCAGAAGGGAACCAAGGCAGCAGGTGGAAGATGCTGCTCATGCAGATGAACATTTCATGAGGTACGCAGGGGGTTGGGGTGCTCAAGCGGCAGGGACGAGGGGGGGATTTCGGCACGACGATGCCAGACGCCAAACTCCCTCGCCATACTACTAGTTGAAACCCTCAGCTTAGTGTGCAGCAGCAGTGGCTAAGAAAGCAAAGAGAATGTTAGGAATTATCAGGAAAGGAATTGAAAATAAAGATGATATAATACCGCACCTCAAATACTTTGTGCAATTCTAGTTGCTGAATCTCAAATAAGATTTGTCTAAATTAGAAATTTTACAGAGAATGGCAACAAAAATGATAAAAAGGATGAGACAACTTCCCTATGAGGAAAGGCTAAAGCATCTATGGCTCTTCAACCTGGAGAAGAGATAGTTCAGGGGAGATTTGATAAAGGTGGAGTGAACGAGTACAGTAGATGTAAATTGCTTATTTATTTTTTCCCAAATACTAGGTCTAGGGGGTATGCAATGAAGCTACAAAGAAGTAGATTTTAAACAAACCAGAGAAAATATTTCTTCACTCAATGCATAGTTAAACTCTAGAATTTGTTGCCAGAAATATGTTAAAAGCAGTTAGCTTAGCGGGGTTTAAAAAAGATTTGAATAATTTCCTAAAACAAAAGTCATAAGAACATAAGACTAGCCTTATTGGATCAGACCAATAGTCCTTCTTTACGGATGCCAATCCAAGGTCACAAGTATGTGTCAAAAACCCAAATAGTAGCAGCATTCCATTTAGACACCATTATTAAGATGGCTTGGAGAAATCCACTGCTTATTCCTAAAATAATGATCATAAAATCTTTTTTACTCATTGGAATCTTTCCAGGTCCTTGTGACCTGGGATGTCCACTGTTAGAAATAGGATACTTCGGTCTTTCCCAGTATGGCAAATCTTATGCTCTTATAAGTGCTATTGGAGAGGTATATAGTTGGGTAAAGTAGGTTGTGGGTGAAGTTTAGAGGGTCCATCTTACAATATAAGGGGGTTATGATGAGATATGTACCTAGGACCTTTTATGTGAAGTCCACTGCAGTACCCCCTAGGGTGCCCCATTGTTTTGCTGAGATATCTGTGTGGCCAATCTACTAAGAATTTTGGCCTCTCCTACATCCCAATGGCTCTTTATTGTGCATTTTTCATTTGGACTTTTTTTTTGTTTGTTTTTAATAGCTCAATGATAGATGCACTGAGAATAAACACATCTAGGAAATGGTAATTTTAGAAACAAAAAAGAGAGATTTTTCTGTTTTGAAAATGGTCATTTTCCCTATCGGATTATTGGATGTTTTCTGTAAAATGTCTAAACTTGGATTTAGACTTCATATCAAAAAAGCAGGAGAAGAAATAAGGGATGACCTGTGTTCTCTTATTCCTGTACTACTATATTTGGGAACACAAAAAAGAGGACATATGATCCTACCCCTACCCAGTCCCTGCCTCCCACCAGTCCCGGCCCTGCCCTACCCCTCCACCTTTCCCCAGTTTTCATAGTCTCCTTCCCATCCTCTGTACTCTTTTAGCCCTTATCTACCCTCCACTTCATCTCATCACTTTTTCAGTCCCGAATCCATCACTTTCTCTCCCTCCTTCCTTTGCCTCCAAGGTCATTCTTCTATCCCTGTCCCTATAGTCCACCCCTATCCAGCTTTTCTTCCTTCTTATCCTTTATCCCGTAACCCCACCCTAGGAACAATATCTCTCTCTTATCTCCCTTGCCACCTCCCCATGGAACTGCATCTCTCTCCCCCTCCCCAGATCCAGCATCTGCCTCTCTCTCCCTCTAAACCAGTGGTCTCAAACTCAAACCCTTTGTAGGGCCACATTTTGGATTTGTAGGTACTTGGAGTGCCTCAGAAAAAAAATAATGTCTTATTAAAGAAATGACAGTTTTGCATGAGGTAACATAGTAACATAGTAACATAGTAGATGACGGCAGATAAAGACCTGAATGGTCCATCCAGTCTGCCCAACCTGATTCAATTTAAATTTTTTTTTTTTTTTCTTCTTAGCTATTTCTGGGTGAGAATCCAAAGCTTTACCCGGTACTGTGCTTGGGTTCCAACTGTCGAAATCTCTGTTAAGACTTACTCCAGCCCATCTACACCCTCCCAGCCATTGAAGCCCTCCCCTGCCCATCCTCCTCCAAACGGCCATGCACAGACACAGACCGTACAAGTCTGCCCAGTAACTGGCCTAGTTCAATCTTTAATATTATTTTCTGATTCTAAATCTTCTGTGTTCATCCCACGCTTCTTTGAACTCAGTCACAGTTTTACTCTCCACCAACTCTCTCGGGAGCGCATTCCAGGCATCCACCACCCTCTCCGTAAAGTAGAATTTCCTAACATTGCCCCTGAATCTACCACCCCTCAACTTCAAATTATGTCCTCTGGTTTTACCATTTTCCTTTCTCTGGAAAAGATTTTGTTCTACGTTAATACCCTTTAATTATTTGAACGTCTGAATCATATCTCCCCTGTCTCTCCTTTCCTCTAGGGTATACATATTCAGGGCTTCCAGTCTCTCCTCATACGTCTTCTGGCGCAAGCCTCCTATCATTTTCGTCGCCCTCCTCTGGACCGCCTCAAGTCTTCTTACGTCTTTCGCCAGATACGGTCTCCAAAACTGAACACAATACTCCAAGTGGGGCCTCACCAATGACCTGTACAGGGGCATCAACACCTTCTTCCTTCTACTGACTACGCCTCTCTTTATACAGCCCAGAATCCTTCTGGCAGCAGCCACTGCCTTGTCACACTGTTTTTTCACCTTTAGATCTTCGGACACTATCACCCCAACGTCCCTCTCCCCGTCCGTGCATATCAGCTTCTCTCCTCCCAGCATATACGGTTCCTTCCTATTATTAATCCCCAAATGCATTACTCTGCATTTCTTTGCATTGAATTTTAGTTGCCAGGCATTAGACCATTCCTCTAACTTTTGCAGATCCTTTTTCATATTTTCCACTCCCTCTTCGGTGTCTACTCTGTTACAAATCTTGGTATCATCTGCAAAAAGGCACACTTTTCCTTCTAACCCTTCAGCAATGTCACTTACATACATATTGAACAGGATTGGCCCCAGCACCGAACCCTGAGGGACTCCACTAGTCACCTTTCCTTCCTTCGAGCGACTTCCATTAACCACCACCCTCTGGCGTCTGTCCGACAGCCAGTTTCTGACCCAGTTCACCACTTTGGGTCCTAACTTCAGCCCTTCAAGTTTGTTCAACAGCCTCCTATGAGGAAATGTATCAAAGGCTTTGCTGAAATCCAAGTAAATTACATCTAGCATATGTCCTCGATCCAGCTCTCTGGTCACCCAATCAAAAAATTCAATCAGGTTCGTTTGGCACGATTTACCTTTTGTAAAGCCATGTTGCCTCGGATCCTGTAACCCATTAGATTCAAGGAAGTACACTATCCTTTCTTTCAGCAACACTTCCATTATTTTTCCAACAACTGAAGTGAGGCTCACCGGCCTGTAGTTTCCTGCTTCATCCCTGTGACCACTTTTATGAATAGGGACCACATCCGCTCTCCTCCAATCCCCAGGAATCACTCCCGTCTCCAGAGATTTGTTGAACAAGTCTTTAATAGGACTCGCCAGAACCTCTCTGAGTTCCTTTAGTATCCTGGGATGGATCCCGTCTGGTCCCATCGCTTTGTCCACCTTCAGTTTTTCAAGTTGCTCATAAACACCCTCCTCCGTGAACGGCGCAGAATCTACTCCATTTTCTCGTGTAACTTTGCCAGACAATCTCGGTCCTTCTCCAGGATTTTCTTCTGTGAACACAGAACAGAAGTATTTGTTTAGCACATTTGCTTTCTCCTCATCACTCTCCACATATTTGTTCCCAGCATCTTTTAGCCTAGCAATTCCATTTTTTATCTTCCTCCTTTCACTAATATATCTGAAAAAATTTTTATCTCCCTTTTTTACATTTTTAGCCATTTGTTCTTCCGCCTGTGCCTTCGCCAAACGTATCTCTCTCTTGGCTTCTTTCAGTTTCGCCCTGTAGTCCTTTCTGCTCTCCTCTTCTTGGGTTTTTTTATATTTCATGAACGCCAACTCTTTCGCCTTTATTTTCTCAGCCACTAGGTTGGAGAACCATATCGGCTTCCTTTTTCTCTTGTTTTTATTGATTTTCTTCACATAAAGGTCCGTAGCCATTTTTATCGCTCCTTTCAGCTTAGACCACTGTCTTTCCACTTCTCTTATGCCCTCCCATCCTAACAGCTCTTTCTTCAGGTACTTTCCCATTGCATTATAGTCCGTACGTTTGAAATCTAGGACTTTAAGTATCGTGCGGCCGCTCTCCACTTTAGCCGTTATATCAAACCAAACCGTTTGATGATCGCTACTTCCCAGGTGAGCACCCACTCGAACATTAGAGATACTCTCTCCATTTGTGAGGACCAGATCCAATATCGCTTTTTCCCTTGTGGGTTCTGTCACCATTTGTCTGAGCAGAGCCTCTTGAAAGGCATCCACAATCTCCCTACTTCTTTCCGATTCCGCAGACGGAACATTCCAGTCCGCATCCGGCAGGTTGAAATCTCCCAACAGCAGAACCTCCTCCTGAAACAGGGAACAGATGACAATCTTGGAAACTTTATTGAAGAGCATTTACTATGACCCGAATGCTTTGGGGGCATAAACCCTCTATTTCAAGCTGCTAAATGGCATGATAAAACAATCATCAGAAAAGGTATAACCGGGTGGGTTGCAGCCCAAGATGCTTATAATTTATTCTGACTAGTTAGGGTTCATTTTTAAAAGAGAGAAGATGATTGTGTCAGATGTAGATACACAATGGCAAACTGATTTAATTGATATGTCTGATGGCCTGTTATAACAATGATTAGAAATACATCTTAACAGTTATAGATATCCTGTCAAAATATTCTTGGGTCATGAGTTTAAAAATAAAAAATGGTCATGAAGTTGCCAAAGCTTTTGAAACAATATTTAATCTAGGTCATATACTTGGAAAAATACAAACAAAGGTAATGAATTTTAAAAATGATCTCTGCAGGCTATTGTACTATAATTACACTGCTATAATTATAATTTTCACAGAACTGTAAATGTGACACCCATAAACTCTCTACAGATCTGAAAAACAGTCTATGGCAGTAGAATCAAATGTGACCCCATCAAGGTCTCTTAAAAAAGGAGATCATGTAAGACTTATTAAAAGCTAAAGGAAACATTTAAAAAGGTTATGAGCACACGTGGACTGATAAGATATTTATAATAAAGGATGTTTTAAACAGCGGTCAGAAAACAACAAACAAGATATATGATTATGAAGATGAAGCCTTACAAGGTTCTTTTTATTTTGAAGAATTGCTTGAATTATCTTGAAGTCACTCTGCAACAGGACAGAATATACCATATTGATAAGATTCTAAAGTTAAAAGGGTGGGGTAGGAAGATGCAGTCGTAGGGTACCGCGAGTGATTTCCTGCACTCGCGGTGCTCCAGCTGCTCTCTCCTGCCTCTCCTGCTGCCCTCTCCTTGTCAGCAGTTCACGGTCAGAAAATACCGCGAATGACCGGGACCGCCAACCGCGAACACTGTGCATATCCTTCACTGTACTGTTGCAGTTGTTCCTGCTTGCTGTCCTCTTCCTGCTGTCATATCTTCCCTTCCCATAACCCTCCTGTTTGTATCCTCCTCCCTTAGCATTGTATTATGCTTAAAAAGACAGAAGAACCTTTGGTAGTACATTTTCTTGTACATACTCATGAGTTCAGTGATTTGAGATGTCTTATAATTGATTCAGGTATCTTTAAGGAGAAGCAACATTCACTACTATCTTCATCAACACTGGATTTATTCCCTAAATATAGTTGAACCTGCCAGATTGAATAGATTGATAGAATAGAATGCATTTTACCAACATGTACCTTTAGGCCCTGATTCTATTAAAGATGCCTAAAGTTCGATGCCTAAAGTTAGATGCCGATCTAGGCACTAAACTTAATTATTTAATATGATTAATTGGCACCAATAATGAACAATTAGCAGATCATAAATGACAAAAATTAAAATTAATTGGGTGCTAGGTGACTATGACTTTCAGGTAGGTAGCTAGGCCAGGGTGCCTACCAGAAAGTGGGCATTGTTAGGAGCAGATCTTGGATATGTTTTGTACGTAGGCACATAAAGTGGACTTAGGCACCTACCTTATCCACTGAAAATCCTGGTATAAATAGGGGGCGCTTAAGGTTCAGGCACCTACCGGCGCTTAAGTCCTCTTTAGTTGCCACTGAGTGTGATTCTATAAGTGGTGCCTAACTGAAGATTGATAGGTGCACCACATTCCTCAGTGCCTAAGTTTTAGGCACCATTTATAGAATCAGGCCCTTAATGTATATATGTATATTTTTAGACTTATTGTATTTATTTTCATTTTTATAGATCAGGGCGCCATGGTATTTATGAAGCACTGTAGTGATATGGAGTAGAGAAAGATTTCTATTTGAGACCTGTGAGCCATTTTGTGCCACGAAGATGTGATGATTTTCTGCTGATGAAGCTTGACCGTGAAAGAGGGGTCCTTGTAAGAACATGTGTTGTTTTATGTATTACTTAAATTGCCAAGATAATCGCTTGTTTTGGGGGGGGGTTTGTGCTCCCCCGCACTGTCTAAAACCTTATCTAGGTGATACATGAGGTCTGCCGCCTTCATACCAGACAGAAAAGTGACCAAGTGATATTCATGTTCATCAGCCACCCAGTTATCTATATGCTTAACGAGCAAATCACCATCTAAAATGGCTATCTTAATACTTCCATCCTTGGCAAAAGCCACTGAAGACACAAGAGGAGAGCAGATCCTAGCTATAGGACCACTTTTTGCTTCACCAAGGTGATGCTCTCCTTTTAGGTAACCACCTTCCTCCAAGGTAGCACATAGGTTGTCAGAATGGAATTAGGACTTTTCTACTGTGTCCTTGTAGGCCTCTAATATATATACCTCTCTGTCTCCCTCAGCTCTTTCAAGTCAGATACTTTAGCCTCAAGAGATAGAACTTGAAATCTGACAAGGCAGGCATGACACCTTTTAGAGAGAATGACAATAATGATCAAAAATGTTTAAAAACAGAAATCTGATCAAACTGAATGCTCAGAAAAAAAAGAAATGATATTGGAGAAATTTTGACTTCAGAAATATATCTACTTTGTTTTGTTTAATGAAGAAACCTCAGTACATCTTGTGACAGGGAAGCTCCTGTCACAGTAAAAAAGACTGCTAGCCCAGTCAAAAGTACAGCCCTCAAACCTGCAATCCCTAAAATAAAGCCTGTATACCATGCTAAAAGCACTAGTTTAATACAGCAAGAAAGAAGGGAGAAAAGGCAGGTGATGTCACAGCCAGAAATTCAGGCAGGGAGGGCACAGAAAACACAGTCTATCCCCTATTACTGCTTTACCAGAGCTAGGAAGAAACATGAGATCAATCCAGAAGGGGGTGGAGTTAGCTATCGAGTTCTGCAGTCACATAAGCCTCAAGTAGTAAGACTGCAGGGAGATCAAGAGCCTCAGCTGACTAATTGGAGAAGCAGAATGCAGCATACTGGAAGCAGCCCAACGCTGAAGACCTTGGTGAAAAGGGAGGCTTGCTCCACACAACCTGCAAAGCAGGGCTGTGAAAGTCCTTAGAGGGGACTCATTGCTAGAGAGGAAAAGCAGTGTCAGAGAAAACGTTTTTTTTCTCTTAGTTGGGAAAAGTGTTGGGAAGAAGCACCTGCAGTGCTCAGCCAGTGCTGGCAAGAACTGGTGATAATAGAAGCCAGCTGCCCTAAGGAGGGAGGATTGGGGCATTTGAGAGACTGAAAAGCTTATTTTGGTTTATCCTTTTTGCTGACAAGGACTGTCCAGTCCCTGAACTTGAGCACAGATAGAGTGCATTGGAACTAAATGGAAGGAACTGCATAATTGGTGTCTGTGAGAAACCATTGTTTATTTTGGACTTTTTCTTTTTCCTTATAATAAACCCGGTGAAGTTTTGTTTGAAAGAAATCCAGTGTCGGGGTTTTCCTTATACCAACCATATAAAAAGCGCACTGAAAATCTTGCCTGTGGTCCAAGCCAGGTTTCCCACTTACCTGGGGCCTGGCCTGGCCACAATCTTGAATACACCTTCTATTTACCTTGCAGTGTGAATAGGACTACCACACTGAATCTTTTTGACTGATTTTTTCACTTCTGATTGGTTCTTGGATACAGCGATGAAAAGACATTTCCTGCCATAATAATGTAATAAGAGCTACAGTGCCCAATAGTACCCTGAGCAAGGAGCTGAAAAAGAAAGGAAATTGGAATATTCTGAAAAGCCATGTGGTAATTAATCATTGCACGATGAAGCCTGTCAAAACATTTTCTAAAGCCAATACTTCTGTCAATTACAGCTAGTATGGCAACATCTGTAATTGTTTAAAATATAATTTAGTACTAGGAGCAGCATATTTTGCACTTATGCTTCATTTGCACTTCCCAAATAACATTTTGTAAAGTAACTTATGTGTTTCAATGAATTACTAGTAATGTCAATATCTATGCCAAAAGTTACAAGTTTTGCTAAGCAGGCAACAACAGTAGAATAAACTGTCAATTAAATTTAAATATAATGTCTTTTAAAAATGACCATGGTAATTAACTCTAATCTGCTTTTTTAAAATACATTTGGAAGGGCATTTTAGAAAGAACATGGCACAATAGACATCCAGCAGAGGCATTGCCAAAGACCAAAGATGAATGGTTGAACAAAAAAAAAAAAATAAAAGATGGACATATGAAATATAGACATTCAGATTCCATTAGTAAAACAGCAATAAGTGACAATTGCCTGGCATATTTGAGAGAACAAAAACAATGGTGTAAATACAGATAGCATATCACACAGAAGGCAATGTCAGAATGTGGTGTATAAGAGAAAATTATTGGACAGCCAACACACATAGCAGGACATGGGCAAATGTAAGTCATTGTAGTAATATCCTAGTGCTCTTTAGATCTAATGCTCCTAAGTCTCTTATTGAGGAACAGACTGATGAAGTACAAGCCAAGTTGGAAAGTATAAAGGAGTTGGAGGACGCTAATACTTATCAAGAACATTTAGCTGAGCATATTAAACTAGTTGATAAATATTGGTATGGATGGGTCAAGACCAGTAAAAATGTTAGGAGACCTGCTAAAGGGGTAAAAAGAAAAATGAATTTAAAATCTCTTAGAGCGAGTCATCTGGGGAGGATTTCACCTCCAGTGAAAGAATGAACAAACTAAATAAAAAGGGCTGATCTGTTCACACGGATGTCAACAGTGGAAAAAGATGTAACTTTACATGAATCTTTTTTACAGGTAGCGAACAGGAATCCCAGCAATCAAACCAAGAAACCTTTCAAAACCAGGAAAATTAACAAGACTTAAGCAATGAGATTTTTTTTTAATCATCTTTCTTAAGGAGTCAATGAAAAACAGAAATAGAAGTACCATAAAATACGCAGGCAACAACTAAATAATAACAGTAGAGGTACAAAAACAGCATCTACAAATACAGTTGTAAAAACCTTCCAGCTAGTATAAATACCCGGACATTAATGAACTTAATGTTTTGAGACTTGGCATGCTGTTTGACACCTTCTCTGTCAGATGCCAATTGCAGAGGTTTTTTAGAAAATTAAGAATGAAAGTATACTTTGGGGAAAGTGTTGTGGATATAGATCCCATGGAGTTTTTGCTTCTTGGAAAGCTTGCATTTACATGGCTTCCTCCTGGAGCGCTTGATCCTTCCATTGCTGCCTATGAAAATAAGTCCATAGAGACATTGAGCATTCTCAATTAGATACTAAGAGGGTGTACAATAATTTATCATATGAGCAACAAAAATCATTGAATAGGCTTAGTAATGACCATTCTCTAGTTATCTTAAGAGCAGATAAGGGTGGGGCAATGGTAGTGCAAGACAAAGAACAGTATTTGGCAAAGGCATATCGGCAGTTAAATGACCATGAATGTTATAATAAATTAGCCCTTGACCCCTATGGATGGGGCCTTAGGTGCCTGGGCCAGTCTGGCCTTAGTCCCCTCCCTGGTGCATCTCACAATGCACCAGGAAGGGGCAGGCCCACCTCATTTTGATGGAGGTGGGCCTGCTAGACAGATGGTAAGAAGACCTGGCCGGTCAACTTTTCAGATTAGTGTGTGTGGGGGGGGGGGTCTGCCACACTTGGTGGGGTCTTTGGGCAGGAGGGGTTGGGAATCCGCCTGCCATGATCTTTGTGGGGGGTGATGGGAGGGGGATCTTTGGGCAGGAGGGTTGTGCTCCTTCCTGTTACGATCTTCATGGGGGAGTCTTCAGGCAGGAAGGGTTAGGTTCCCTCCTGCCATGATCTTTGTGGGGGGTGGGGGGTCTTTGGGCAGGAGGGGTTGGGCTCCCTCCTGCTGTGATCATTCAGGGGGTGGGGAGACTGGTGGACGCAACTGCGGCCACTATACTTATCGTGACAGGGAGATTCCTTGCCGCAATAAGTATAGCGGCTGCTTCTACAATAACCTGGTTCTGTAACTGGCATCTGTAACATGGATGACAGTTATAGATGCCTGTCCCCGGCATCTTAACCAGAATCTGGGCTTGTGTGTTTTGCAAATATGCTATTCAAACGACAACTTTAAAAACTTCCCCACAATACAAGATGGTTTTACATGCAGAGCCATACTGACTGCACATTCATTGTGTGCCCATGTGACTTATATCGGCCAAACAAGCCAGCAGATAAATAATCTCATTGCAGAGCACTTTAGCACCATTTGCACAGTCCTCCCTTAACTAATCATTGGTTACAGTGTAGTCACTTTGTGGATCAACTGAGATGGAACATCAAACTGGTGACATCACACATTCTCTGTTGTTTACAGGTTTTCTAACACTATGCACTTATGAGGTATATATTGATGGTGAAACATCTGCCCTAAGGAAGTCTGCCTGTGGAGTTCCACAGGGTTCCCCGTTGTCTCCTTTACTTTTTAACATTTATATGACTACATAAAAGAAACTAAATTTAGCCACTTCTGAAACACTTTTTGCATATGCAGATGATATTTTTATTCTATTACAAGTAAATCCAAAACTGAGCAACTTTGATCTAAATATAAATTCTTGTTTTTCCAGACTTCAAATGTGGGCTACCTCTGTTCAAATGAAACTTAAAGCAGCCAAAACAAAATTATTATGGTTTGGCCCAAAAACTGAACAGTTACCTCTCTCTGTAACTCTGAATTCTGGAGAATCTTTGAAAACTGAATTTTCATGTAGAGTTCTGGGAATAATATTGGACTCTTATTTATCATTTCAATGAAATGTGTTTTTTTTCATCTGCAACATTTTGCGATACTGGTGCAAGCTATTAGCCTAGCAAAATTTGATTACTATAATTCAATCTATATAGGCCTGAGTAATGGGAATCTAAAATGGTTATAACTAATCCAAAATACGGCAGTAAAGCTAATTTTTGGTAAGAGAAAATTTGATAATATGTCTTCCCTTTTGATAAATCATCACTGGACCCCTGTTTATCTTAGGGTACAGTTTAAATGTGCTTCTATGATTTTAAAATCATACATGGACTATTTACATCTTTGATTCCTCTATCTTTGAGTAATCAGAGATCTTTTGATTCAAGAAATTCTTAGAAATTTAAACTGTCCATTCCATCTTTAAAAGGAATAAAATGTATTGGTAATATTACTCAATCTTTCTCATATATTTTTACAATGATTTGGAATGAAATTCCCTCTTGTCTTAGAACTCTTCTTTTCTTCCATATTTTCTGTAAATCTATGAAAACACTGTTATTTCAACAGTTCTTAAAAAATTGTTCTAAGGAAAATTAGATGTCAAATGAGGGTCTTCATTAATAAGTTATTTTCTCTCTAATCTAACTACTTTCACCTCGATTATCGATTTTTATGTGAACCAAGTCAAGCTCCTTTTGAGGTAATGACACGGTATATAAATCCAAGATTTAGATTAGATTAGATTAGACTGATCTTTGAGTGGTGCATGGTTGAGCCATATGGACTAAATCATGAAGTGGAGTAGTCTTTGGTATAATGAAGAGGGAGCGCATCAGCACATCTTCAGCGTAAGCGACACCAGTGTAATCATGTTAGATTGATAAGAGCAGTCAAGCTCCCCATTAAACAATTTGAACATATAGGAGTGTCCAGGGTGAAGATGCCATGATCCATCTGCTACAGAACTTGGAGTGCTCTCTGGTTGGTCTCCACTAGACAATTAGTAAAACCTTTTTATCGGCTTAAGTTAGTATTGTTACTCATGTATTTTTGTTGTTTTTTGTGCTTGGTGCAGCTTTGAAATCATCCTTTTGAAATAATTTCTGCATTGTTTTCCTCCTGAAGAAGCAAATGAGAAACTCGGCCAAAGTTGGGGAGATAATCATTGCTCTAGTGAGCCAGCTAGTCCAAAGCGATTATGTCTCCAACCAGAGACATCAGAACGCTATATGGTTGGGGGGGGGGGGGGGGGCAGGAAGTCCGCCCTAGCCCCGGTGGAACCCTGCAGTGCAGGCGCAGCCACTTCCCAGCTCCTGAGTCCCACCCACCTTCTCCCGGTGTTGTAATTGTAAGTCTTCAGGCAGCCACTGCACAGCGTCAGTGAACAGGCCTGCCCCGGAAGTAGAAAGAAGTGCCTACATTTCAGCCGCCTATCTTGCCATGAATCATAGCTAGTAGCTGCTTTAGCCCACCTAACACCACTTTTGACATTGTCCACACCTACTTTGGCATTCTGCAGCCTAAAGCAACTATCTAGCCATGATGCCAGCCACCTTTTTTAGGCATTAGTAGATGCTTCAACACAGCCATTTTTTGCCATTTCTGATGGCGTTTTTCAATTAACTTAGGCATCGGCAGGGACGCCTAACTCAAGGTGCTGGTTATAGAATTTCCCTGCGAGTGTCACATGTCTGATGAGGATTTGGTTGACCCACGTGTAAAAGAGGGGGTTTATTTATTGCTTGGAAGAGTACTATTACAGTACAATATTCTTAAAAAAGGCATAAAATATTTTCTTCTACACAACATGTCAATTGACTGTTTTAAGAGGAATGCTGACCACAGATACTCCACCCAGTCACTGTTCAAGTCAATAAATTGTTTACTCGAGTGGGACCTGTTTTGAAAGGGCCATTTGTGAATTGAAAAAGAGAGAGAGCATATAAACACATGATTAATGTGTACATTTTTTCTGTTGGTACTACACATTGAAGTACATATACATATTTCAAATTTAATGCTGCTAATTTCTAATCTGAATTTGCTAATTTCTAACCTGAATTTTAACCACTTTTACAAAACAGTATTGTGGTTTATAGCAGCAGCCACGGTGGTAACAGTTCTGATGCTCATAGAATTCCTATGAGCATCAGAGCTGTTACAATTATGACCAGTGCTAAAATCACACTACGGTTTTGTAAAAGGGGGGAAAGTAATTAATTTCTAGTTATTTTATTAATATTTCCTGACAATATTTATAGTGATAACTGAGACCATCAAGTCTTGACAATAATAGGGATTTTGTATAGTTTGAAAGACCGTCCTACCTTTTAAAGAAAACTTTTTCTTATATTTATTAATAAATAGTTCTGCTGGCCTTTTAAACATAATTGCCCATCTCACCTTTTCTTGAGGGACACCATTTCTCCAAACTAGAAGTTCAGCTAATTGAAGCATCACTTCTCCTGTACATTTGTCAAGTGAACTACTCAAACCTGTGCACTTTGAGACAGCAATTTTTCTAAGAAGGCAAAATTACTCTGGCAAAAATGCTGATGAGTGTGAAAAATATTTTGACCCTTTGTGAGTCTATAGATCCCATGATGATTCCCCGACATTATTATTTTTTTTTAATGTATTAGAGCAACTGTAAAATTGCTGGCTGTATGACCACTAGGAGGTTGATGATTCCCTTCTAAAGAGTACAGAAGCATCCATCTGCAGACCAGACATGATGTCCCGGGGGTGGGGGGGGGGGTATGCTGTCTACATGGTGCTAAAATCCTAGATGTTACAGAGAGATTGCCAAGACTCATCAAGCCTGATGACTTTTATCCGATGCTGCTCATCTACATTGGCATTAATTATACTGCCAGATACCCCTTCAAACATATCAAAAGTGACTTTGTGGATTTGGGAGAGAAGGTGAAGCAGTCAGGTGCACAGCTGATATTCTCATCCATCCTCCCTGTTGAGAGAAAGGGCCAGCTCAGAGAACCATGCATCCTGGAGATGAATGTGTGGTTATGTGGATGTTGTTGTCAATAGCATTTTGGCTTCCTGGACCATGGGATGATTTTCTAAGGGCTGCTGAGCAGGTATGGTATACATCTATCAAAGAAGAGAAAATGTGTCTTCAGTGGCAGGCTGGCTAATCTACTGAACAGGGCTTTCAACTGGAAGTGATGGGGAAGGGTGATCAAAGCTACAGGGTGAGTATAAGCCCTCAGGTAAGTAAATCATTAAATACCTCTTCACATGAATGGGAAAAGGGGACAATGTCTGGAAAGTATATACTAATGCTTGAAGTATGGGAAACAAAATTCTGGATCTAGGTTCATGGAGAACCATGACTTGGATGTAGTTATACCAGGCTAAAATCTGTTCAGGAAAGACAGGGTAGAAAGAAAAGGAGGGGGAGTAGCGTTATATGTTAAATATCATATTAAAGCCACTTAATTGTAGGATCTGCAGGGCAAGAAAGAAGCACTGTGGATCAATTTAGAAAGAGGGAATGGGAAAATATATTTACATTGGTGTGATATACAGGCCTCCTTCACAGACGGAAGAAGTAGACAGAAATTTAATAGTAGCCATTCAGAATATTGTGGCTGGGCCAGTCCCCTAGTAGATGGGAAGCCCGCCGCGGACCACAGGCAGATTTATGTAGCGCCTTTTGTATGGCTGGCAGAAAGAAAAACCAGGAAAAGGATTTTCAGGGAAAAAAAATGGTTCTCCGGTTTATTAACACTTCCAGGAATAAGGTAAACAAAAATTGGTCCAACAAGTCAATATTCCATAAGTCCAGTAAAGCAATCACTCTCGCTCCAGCGTGGGCTACCCGCCCTGAGCTTTATACTGGGCACCCCCTCGCAGTCTTTATCAGCAGAAAAAAAAAACGTATTCAAAACATACATTCAAAGGTGTGCTCAGTTTTCTTGGACCCACACCTTCCTCCTGGGCAGGCTGGCAATTCCCAGCCAGTGTTCCTTCGCTCACACAGTCACTCCGGCTGCTAGCACACGTTTCTCCCCCAATTGTCTCCCTCCCAGAAGGAACCAAATCTCAGAACTTTCCCTCTGTAGTCTGTGGGAGTTCACTGGAAAGCCTGGCAAACAGACTTCCCTTAAATTACCCTTAATTTAGGTAGAGCTGCCTCTGCCTTGTGCACAGCCTGCCTTAGCTTGGGGATTCTCCACCAGCCCTCATATCTCATTCTCCCCCGGTATCCATGTCCTTCTCCCATTCATTATCATCGGGAACACTAATCATTTTCCCCCTCATTAGTCAGGGAGTCCAGGCTGTATCTCCAAGCTTGGGCTGTTCCTCTCCTCCCCCTCCTTGCCTGCCTGTCAGCTCTCTGCTACCATTTTCTCCCCAAGACAAACCTCCCGGGTCACCCTCCCAGGGTCTGTTGTGCAAGGCAAGAAATCCCCCAGGGCTTACAATCTCTCCCCTGCTGGGCTGACCTCTGTATAGCGTCCTGGGGCAGTGAACAGGCAAACTTTGAAAGTTGCAGTCTCGGCTGGTGGCTGGCTTCCCTTGATTGGAGCCAGCTGAGCTCCCCAGCTTGCTCTGCCTCCCTTCTATTTGAGGCAGCTTGTCCCGGACACCACAAGTGCTGACCTCCTGGGTTGGTTTTAGGTTTCTCACCCTGAGGAAAGGATCGATAGGGGAGATAATTAGTTTGCAGTGCCCCCCCCCCCCCCCCCCTTGGCTGTTAGGTTGTGCTATACCCTGCCTCTGTACTTTTCCTTCTGGCTGAGTCAGCTGTGCCTGCTCCAGGCCAGGTTTTCCAGAGCCCCTTGATGCATGCTGGGGAGGTTTAACTGTTCTTTCCCTTGGGACAGGGGCTTCCCTGTCACAATATCTAACAAATGGGGAACTTTTATTAATAGATGATTTTAACATGCCAGATATTGATTGCATGGTCTTCTAGAAGAAGATCCTAGACTCTCTACAAGGAGAACTGTTCTAGCAGTTGGTAATAGAACCCATGCGGGATTGGGTCATACTGGACTTAATGCTTACAAACGGGGAAAGTGTTTCTGATGTTTCAATGGGTGATCATCTGGCATCCAGTGATCACTGCATTGCATGGTTTAATATTAAGATGGGTATCGAGAGGGTTCATTCAAAAGTAAAGGTTCTAGACTTTTAAAAACTAACTTTGGATGGGGGATTATGTCAAGTTATTTTTTACCCCAATTTTATCATTATTTGTAAATTGCATTGAATTACGATTTTACGATCAAATCAAATTTTTATTAAACTTGAAACTTATTTTTTCTTTAGGATAAATTAGTATTATAGTTGTGTTGATAAACATTTATAAACAAAGCCCTGTCAGCTGAAGATCTCTTCCTCTAGTTCAGCAGCCAGAACTTTGATTTATAAAAGGACCATGGTACAGAATACTGTTTCTTTTTATACTTTAATAAAATAAGTTCAGTATAAAGCTATTCAAGGCTTGTGTGGATGGGGCGGGGACAGAGACCAAGCTCGCAGGGACAGGGCAGAGATGGGGATAAATTTTTCCCCGTGTCATTCTCTAAAGGTAAGGAATAAGAGGTTAGCTTTCATAAACTACAAAAGATCGCAGAAAGTGGAAGACAGGGAAAAATATCTGGAAAAGTTAAGAGAGGCTGATCGAGAAGTCAGGAAAGCAAAGATACAAATGGAAGAAAAAGTAGCTGACATGGTAAAATGGGGAGACAAAACATTTTTTAGATATATCAGTGATAGGAAGAAGTACAAAACTGGCATTATGAGATTCAAAAGTGAAGGGGAGGAATATTACATTAGTGATTTCTGTTCCGCCATTACCTTGCGGTTCAAGGCAGAATACATAAGATTTACCAGGAGGATACAAGAATTGTAACTTTACATAAGAATTGTCATATGCTACAAGAATTGTAATATGTAGAAGTTGATAAAGAAAAGGCTGAACTGCTTAACAAATATTTCTGTTCTGTGTTCACAGCTGAAGTGGATTTTCAGAGGGTTGTGCTAATGAGGAGCTAGCTAAATTAAAGGTAGACAAAGTGATGGGGCCGGATGGTGTACATCGGAGGGTGCTGAAGGAACTTAGAAAAGTTCTGGTGGCTCCGCTTACTGACCTTTTCAATACTTCTCTAGAGTTGGGAGTAGAGAGTTGTGCGGGGGCAGAAATCCCACCCATCCCCACCCGTCCCCGCCAAAGTCCCACCTGTCCCCACCCATCCCTGTGAGGACTCCCACCCGTCCCCGCGAGGAATCCCTCCGTCCCCACCCATCACCACGAGGAATCCCCTCCGTCCCCGCCCATCCCTATAAACTTCAGAAATAGTTATTTCAGTTAATTATGCTACTGAATTAAAGGCTCTGGTAGAAACTCATTTAAAAATAAGCAAAAAGACTTTATTAATTTGGAAATATTAATTGGGAAGAATACATACTTTGTAAATGAGTTGCTACCAGAGCTTCTAATGTTTATAAATTTTTATCAACACAATTAATATACTACTTTATTTTGAAGCAAAAAAAAAAAAAAAGAATTTCTTTCTACCTTTGTTGCCTGGTTTCTGGTTTCCTCATGTTCTAATTCAGTTCCTTCCATCCACTGTCTCTCTTCTTTCTGCTCTGTTACTGTGCTTCTCCCTTTCTCCCCCCTTCCAAATTGGTCTGGCACCCATCTTCTTCCCTCCGCTTCCCCCATAGTCTGGCATCTCTGTCTTCTTCACTGTCAGTGTCTTCTCCCCACTCTCTCTTCCCCATTTCCTTTCAGCGTCCTTCTCCCCCATCTTCCCCATGTCCTGTCAGCATCCTTCTCCCCACTCTGTCTTCCACATGTGCTTTCAGTGTCCTTCTCCCCCCTGTCTTCCCCATGTCCTTTCAGCATCCTTCTCCCCCTCTGTCTTCCCCATGTCCTTTCAGCATCCTTCTCCCCCCTGTCTTCCCCATGTCCTTTCAGCATCCTTCTCCCCCCTCCCATCCTCCCCATATCCTTTCAGCGTGCTTCTCAATCCCTTTGTCTTCACCATGTCCTTTCAGCGTCCTTCTCCCCCCATCTTCCCATGTCCTTCCAGCATCCTTCTCCCCCCTCTGTCTTCTCCATGTGCTTTCAGCGTCCTTCTCCCCCCCTCCCGTCCTCCCCATGTCCTTTCAGCGTCCTTCTCCACCCCTTTGTCTTCCCCAGAGCTTTCAGCGTCCTTCTCCCCCCTCAGTTTTACCCATTTCCCTTAAGCGTCTTTTCTTCTCCATTCCACCTTTCCTCCCTTTCTCCATCCCTGCCCCTTACCTTTGTGGCGCTTCCCCACCCGACCGACAACAGAACAGGCCCGGTCGGACAAACCTCCCTGCCCTGTAGCCGCGGATCTAAATTACCTTCTTACAGCAGCTGGAGTATTGAAGCTCTGTAAGAAGGTAATTTAGATTTGCGTCTACAGGGCAGGGAGGTTTGTCGGCCGGGCCTGTTGTCGGTCGATCGGGGGAAGCGCCACAAAGGTAAGGGCACCTGACCGGCACCCGGGGCGGACTACCCCCCGCTTTGGTACACCACTGCCTTCTCCCTACCTGCCCTGCCGCACACAGCCGACCGGAAGTCTTCCCGATGTCAGCTCTGATGTCGGAGGAAGGGAGGGCTTTGCTTAAGCCCTCCCTCCGACATCAGCGCTGACATCGGGGAAGACTTCCGATTAGCTATGTGTGCTGCATCAGGGCAGGCAAAAAATAGAAGATGAGGCCTCGCAGCAGGGCAGGTAGGAAAGGCATTGAACCCCGCGGGATCCCCGAGAGCACGAGGGGCGTCCCCACGGGATCCCCGCGATCCTAGGGGATGTCCCCACAGGATCCCCGTGACCCGAAGGGGAAACCCGCGTGATTCCCATCGTCCCCGTTCCCGTGCAGTCTCTAGTTGGGAGTGATAACGGAAGATTGGAGAAGGGCGGATGTGGTCGCTCTGCACAAAAGTGGAAATAAGGAAGAAATAGGAAATTACAGGCCAGGAAGTCTGATTTTTGTGGTAAGCAAATTAATGGAAAAGCTTTTAAAACAGAGAATGGTGAAGTTTCTGGAATCCAGTGGATTACAGGACCAAAGGCAACATGGATTTACTAGACATAAGTCTTGTCAGACAAATCTGATCAATTTCTTTGACTGGGTGACCAGAAAGTTGGATAGAGGAAGTGCGCTAGATGTGGTGTATTTAGATTTTAGCAAAACCTTTGACACTGTACCACACAGACAGCTAATAAATAAACTGAGTGCTATTTGGATGGCCCTCCAAAGTGATGGGCTGGATCAGGAACTGGTTAAGTGGAAGATGACAGAGGGTAGTGGTCAATGGAGATCACTCTGAGGAAAGGGATGTTACCAGTGATGTGTCTCAAGGCTCTGTTCTTGGGCCTGTTCTTTTTCACATTTTTATAAGCGATATTTCTGAAGGGCTGTCATGTAAGATTTACCTCTTTGCGAATGATACCAAAATCTGCAATAGAGTAGACATCCCAGATGGTGTGAATGACATGAAGAAAGACCAAGCGAAGCTTGAAGAATGGTCTAAAATTAGGCAGCTAAAATTTAATCTAAGAAATGCAAGGTCATGCATTTGGGCTGCAAAAAATCCGAGGGAACGGTACAATTTAGGAAGTGAAGAAATTTTGTGCATGACAGAAAAGCAGGACTTGGGTGTGATTGTATGTGATGACCTTAAGGTGGCCAAATAGGTTGAAAAGGTGACGGCAAAAGCTAGAAGGATGCTAGGGTGCATAAAGCAATGTTACTTACCGTAACAGTTGTTATCCAGGGACAGCAGGCAGCTATTCTCACTAGTGGGTGATGTCATCAGACAGAGCCCCGGTACGGACGTCTCACAAGCACGTGTTGCTTGTAGAAACTTAAAGTTTCTAGATGCCCGCACCGCGCATGCGCCGGTGCCTTCCTACCCGGAGATCCGGGCGTGTCTCCTCAGTTCAGGTAGCTAGCCTGAGAAGCCAACCCAGGGGAGGTGGGTGGGACGTGAGAATAGCTGCCTGCTGTCCCTGGATAACAACTGTTACGGTAAGTAACATTGCTTTATCCCAGGACAAGCAGGCAGGTATTCTCACTAGTGGGTGACCTCCAAGCTAACCTCAGTGGGATGGAGGGGGAGTTGGCGACTTAAGAGAATAAATTTTTCAATACTGTTTGGCCAAACTGTCCATCCCGTCTGGAGAGGGTATCCAGACAATAATGTGAGGTGAATGTGTGAACCGAGGACCAGGTGGCAGCCTTGCAAATTTCCTCGATTGGTGTTGATCTGAGGAATGCTACTGAGGCTGCCATTGCTCTGACCTTATGGGCTGTGACCTTACAAGGAAGTGATAATCCAGCCTGGGCATAGCAGAAAGAGATACAAGCCGCCATCCAATTAGAGATGGTGCGCTTTGATACGGGTCTTCCCAACTTGTTAGGATCGAAGGAGACAAAAAGTTGAGGAGTGGTTCTGTGTGGCTTGGTGCGATCCAGGTAGAAAGCCAAGGCACGTTTGCAGTCTAGAGTGTGAAGGGCCGATTCTCCGTGGTGAGAATGAGGCTTAGGGAAGAATACTGGAAGTACAATGGATTGGTTGAGATGAAATTCGGAGACCACCTTAGGCAGGAATTTCGGGTGAGTGCGGAGGACCACCTTGTCATGGTGGAATACTGTGAATGGTGGGTCCGCCATCAATGCCTGGAGTTCGCTGACTCTGCGAGCGGACGTAAGGGCTACAAGGAAAAGCACTTTCCAGGTGAGATACTTCAGAGGGGCCCTGTTGAGTGGTTCAAACGGGGGCTTCATGAGGTGGGAAAGGACTACATTGAGGTCCCAAACTACTGGGGGTGGTTTGAGAGGAGGGTTAACATGGAAGAGTCCTTTCATAAATCTGGCGACCACCGGATGGGCCGAGAGGGGTTTCCCTTGTAGAGGCTGGTGGAACGCCGCAATAGCGCTCAGGTGGACTCGTATGGATGTGGACTTGAGCCCAGATTGAGATAGGTGTAGGAGATAGTCCAGCACGGAGGATAAGGAAGCTCGCTGAGGTTCCTTTGACTTAGAAACGCACCATGAGGAGAATCTGGTCCATTTCTGGGAGGAGCATTGTCGAGTGGCGGGCTTCCTGGAAGCTTCCAAGACCTCCCTCACTTCTTGTGAGAATTGATGAAGGGTTACGTTGAGAGGAACCAAGCTGTCAGGTGGAGAGACTGCAGGTTGGGATGAAGTAGTGATCCTTGATGTTGAGTAAGTAGTGAAGGAAACACTGGAAGTGGTACTGGTTCCCTGCTGCTGAGTTGAAGTAGGAGGGAGAACCAAGGTTGTCTGGGCCACCGAGGAGCTATTAGAATCATGGTGGCCCGTTCGAGTTTCAGCTTGACCAGAGTCTTCTGGATCAGCGGGAATGGTGGGAACGCATATAGAAATCGTTTCCCCCAGTTCAGTAGAAAAGCATCTGCCTCGAGGCGATGAGGAGTGTAGATCCTGGAGCAAAACTGAGGCAGTTTGGCGTTGTGGGGAGCCGCAAAGAGGTCTATCTGAGGCGTCCCCCATTGCGTGAAGATTTGGTGAAGGGGGTTGGAATGGAGAGTCCATTCGTGCGGTTGTAGCAGACGGCTTAGTTTGTCTGCTAAGACGTTGTTCTCCCCCTGGATGTATACTGCTCTGAGTAGGGCGTTGTGGCGCACCGCCCAGTCCCAGACTCGTAGAGCTTCCTGGCAAAGGAGGGCCGAGCCCGTGCCTCCTTGCTTGTTGATATAATACATGGCGGCCTGATTGTCTGTGCGAATGAGGATTACCATGTCGTGGAGTCGGTGTTGGAACGCTTGGAGCGCATTGAAGATGGCTCTGAGTTCCAATAGATTGATTTGGTGTAGTCTTTCCGCACTGGTCCAGAATCCTTGGGTGCGGAGACCCTCCAGGTGGGCCCCCCATGCGTAATTCGACGAATCGGTTGTGAGAACTTTCTGATGGGGGGGAGAGTGCATCAGCAAACCTCTGGATAGATTCGAAGAGGTCATCCACCAAAGTAGAGACTGCCGAAGAGCAGGTGTGACTACGATGCGTTTGGACAGTGGATCGGATGTCTGATTCCACTGTGATGCCAGGGTCCACTGGGGGATTCTGAGGTGGAGTCTGGCAAAGGGTGTCACGTGTACTGTGGAGGCCATATGGCCCAGGAGCACCATCAGTTGTCTCGCCGGTAGGGTTTGGCGAGTAGCCACCGACTGGCAGAGATGAAGAAGAGACTCCATGCGTTGCCGGGGCAGGAATGCTCGGAGTCGGGTGGTGTCCAGGACCGCTCCGATGAAGGGGAGGGACTGGGTGGGTTGTAGATGAGACTTGGAGAAGTTGATCTCGAAGCCCAAATTCTGGAGGAAGTAGGTTGTAGCCAAGGCCGCCGAAGTGACCTCTGGGGCTGACGGGGCCTTGATGAGCCAGTCGTCGAGGTATGGAAACACCTGTAGACCCCTGTCCCGGAGTGCTGCGGCCACTACCACCAGGCACTTTGTGAAGACTCTGGGGGACGAAGATAGGCCGAATGGTAGCACTCGATACTGTAGGTGCAGATTTCCCACCCGAAATCTGAGGAACTTTCGGGAGGCCGGGTGAATGGGGATGTGAGTGTAGGCCTCCCTGAGATCCAGGGAGCATAACCAGTCGTTCTGCTCGAGGAGGGGGTATAGAGAAGCCAAAGTCAACATGCGGAACTTCTCTTTGACCAGGAACTTGTTGAGGGCCCGAAGGTCTAAAATGGGTCGCAGGTCGCCCGTTTTCTTCGGGACGAGGAAGTACCGGGAGTAAAACCCTCGGTTCAATTGGTCTGACGGGACCGGCTCGACAGCCCGAAGCTGAAGTAAGGTTTGGACTTCCTGAAGAAGAAGGGCGGTCTGCGTCGAGCTTGAAGGATACTCTCTTGGAGGATGGTCCGGGGGGACCCGGTGGAATTGAAGAGAGTATCCTTCTCTTATGATGGAGAGGACCCATAGGTCCGTGGTTATGGCCTCCCATCGGTGGTAAAAAAGATGGAGGCGGCCCCCTATGGGAGAGGCCGAGGTTATGCTCCCGGGAGGGGCGTCAAAAGGGCTGGGGAGCCTTAGGTACAGCCGGTGGCTGAAGTTTTTGCTGAGACTTCTGGGGAGGTTGTCTCTTCGCAGGCTGTCTCGCAGCAGGCGTTTGTCTGGGCATGTAACGCCGCTGGTAAATCAGGGGTGGCCTGGAAGGTCGAGACTGTTGAGGTTTGGGTTTGGGCCGTAGGATGGATTGAAAGGATTTTTCATGATCCGACAGCTTCTTGGTAACAGTTTCGATAGACTCATCGAACAGGTCAGCTCCAGCGCATGGTACGTTGGCGAGTCTGTCCTGTAGGTTGGGATCCATATCGATAGTACGGAGCCATGCCAGGCGACGCATGGCTACCGCGCTTGCGGCGGCGCGTGCCGAGAGTTCGAATGCATCGAAGGAGGATTGCATCAGCTGGAGGCGTAATTGGGAGAGGGAGGCTACCACTTCCTCGAACTCGAATCGAGCTTGGTTGTCTATGAACGGAGTGAACTTGCGGAGCACCGGCAAGAAGAACTCCAGATAGGAAGAGAAAAAGAAGTTGTAGTTTAGCACCCGTGACGCCATCATGGAGTTTTGGTAGAATTTTCTACCAAATTTGTCCATCGTTCTCCCCTCTCGGCCCGGCGGTACAGAGGCGTAGACCTGGGAGGGGTGAGAGCGTTTAAGGGAGGACTCGACCAGTAGGGATTGGTGGGAGAGTTGAGGGCCCTCGAACCCTTTATGGTGCACGATGCGGTATCGAGCATCGAGTTTGCTGGGGATCGCCGGTATGGAATACGGCGTTTCGAAGCACTGCATGAAGGTCTGGTCCAGTAATTTATGCAAGGGGAGCCGAAGCGACTCCGTTGGAGGGTTAGGTAAATGCATGGTGTCCAGATACTCTTTGGAGTATCTGGAGCCCGTGTCAAGGGTCACATCCAGATCATCCGCCATTTGTCGGAGGAATGAGGAGAAGGACAATTGTTCCGCCAGCGTCGGTCTGTGGGACGGGCTGGAGGAGGATGAGGCCTCCAGGTCCGTGGACATCGGGGAGTGACAAGGAGAATCGGGCACCGGTGTCTCCTCGTACTCCGGGCCCCTCGGAGGGGACACCTCTGATGAGGAGTATCCCCTACGTTGCAGTTTTTTCTGCGGTGACACCTCCGAATGGCGTGAGGAGTGCCAGGATGAGTGTCTCGATCGGTGCCCGTCTCGGTGGCGGGACGGGGATCGGGATCGTCTGTGCATCGCATGGTCTCCCGAGGCCCCCAAGTGGATAGGGCTGGAAGCGGTGGATCGTAACTGGGTTTGCGATGCGGGTTCTTGCGATGCTACCCAAGTCTGGTAAGGAGTACGGAAGAACTCTTCCTGACTATGCCCAGGGCTTCGAGTATCGATCGGAGGTCTGGTCCCATGTTGGCGCGGAGGCGTAATGGGTTCTAATGGCGGCATATCGGTAAGCGAGGCTTGCCGCGTGGGCATCGCCGCCCTCCCCCGTTCGTCCTCGTCGGTTGTCGAGGTCGAACGGTGTGGGGGAGGGGGAGGGGGCGGACCGCCCCTTTGGATCGGTACCGGGAGGTCACCCTGTATGGCAGCGATGAGCCCGGGTCCGATGGTCTGCATGAGCTCAACGAATTGAGCTTCCAGCACGGACCGTAGCGAAGCCGATAAGGAGGGATCCGCACCGAAAGGGGGTCCTCCTGCACGGACATCGCGCTCCTTCGAGGCCGAGTGCTTCTGCTTAGTAGCTTTCGGCACTTTGATGACCATTGGTGGCACTGTGGAAGGAAGAGGTACCTGAACCGAGGAGACCGGGGCAGGCACCGACGTCGAGCTCGTGGATGGTGTCAGGGCGAGCGATGCCGGTTTCACCACGCTCGATGCAGGAGGGGTCGATGCCGGTTTTGCCCGAACCGGGGAGGTATCGGATGAAGTGGAGGCTGAGGGATCCTTAGCTGCGTCCATCTTGAACATCGATTCCCACAATAGGCAACGCCGCTTGAATGAGCGTGCCGTAAGGGTAGAGCAAGGCCTGCACGATTTCGGAATGTGGTCAGGGCCCAAACACTGCAAACAGCGCCAGTGAGGGTCCGTGAGTGAAATCGCGCGTTGGCACTTGCTGCACTTTTTAAACCCGGTGATTGGCCGGGACATAGGCCGGAAAATCTCCGCCGCGAGGTCGAAGCCAGTGGGCCTGAGCCACGTGGCCGGCCCGTTCGACCCGCCGGAGGAAATAATCTTCTTTTTTTTTTACGAAAAGAAAAGAACTGTTAACTGTAACTAAAAGAAAGCGAAAACGCGGACAAGGAAGGCAAATTTAACTGAATTCAGCTAGCGCATGATGAAGTTGAACTTCTCAGCTCCGCGGAAAAGAAAGAACTGAGGAGACACGCCCGGATCTCCGGGTAGGAAGGCACCGGCGCATGCGCGGTGCGGGCATCTAGAAACTTTAAGTTTCTACAAGCAACACGTGCTTGTGAGACGTCCGTACCGGGGCTCTGTCTGATGACATCACCCACTAGTGAGAATACCTGCCTGCTTGTCCTGGGATAAGAAGAGGTATGGCCAGTAGGAAAAAGGAGGTATTGATGTCCCTGTATAAGATTCTGGTGAGACCTCATTTAGAATATTGTGTACAATTTTGGAGACCGCATCTTCAAAAAGATATAAAAAAGATGGAGTCGGTCCAGAGGAAGGCTACTAAAATGTTGTGTGGTCTTCATCATAAGGCATATAGGGACAAACTTAAAGATCTTAATATGTAAACTTTAGAGGAAAGGCAGGAGAAGGGAAATATGATAGAGACATTTAAATATCTATTTGGCATAAATACACATAAGTTGAGTCTCTTTCAATTGAAAGGAAGCTTTGGAATGAGAGGGCAAAGGATGAAATTATGAGGTGATAAGCTTCGGAGTAATCAAAGGAAATACTTTTTTACAGAAAGGGTGGTAGATGCCTGGAATAGTCTCACAGAAGAAGTGGTGGAGACAAAGACTGTGTTTGAATTCAAGAATGCATGGGATAGGCACGTGAGATCTCTCAGAAAGAAAGAGATAATGGTTACTGCGGATAGGCCTTTTGGCATTTATCTGCCATCATGTTTCTATGTATTTAGAAATACTTTCAGGCCCAGATGTACATTATGCACAGTTTTTAAATATTTTCTTTCACACCTGCATTCCTGTTTTATAGAGAAAATTGGGTGAAATTGATTTTTTAGGTATTTGCAAGTTTTCCACTAAATACTTCATAAGAATATCCATTGATGACAGGACAGCAGATGTAGGGAAATTAAGGAACTGGAAAATTCAAATGGCACAAACAATTCTCCAAAGCCTCCAGATTTTGATGTACCATATAAGTAACTTATATTTTGCCAAAATTTCCTGCCCTCCTTTTAAAACTTTCAATTCATATTTCCCCTCCTGTTACTTTACAACTATTTCAGCCTGCAACAAGTCAGGGCTTTCCACAGTTTTACCAAATCTTCCTGGCAAGAGTTTTTCCAAGTTCCCATAATTCTTCCATTGTCATTCTTTCAAGTCTCTTTCTCCTCTCAACACAAACTCTTAGCTCTGCCAACTTCCATTGCCCCAGCCAGCAGTCCACTTCCTCTCACTGCCCATCATGTGATCTCAAAGCAGGCATCATTGGGTGTAGAACCTTCTTGAGAGGTTCCAGGAATTTCACGTGCCCCACCATTGGGCTTTGTCAGACCCTCCTACCCAGTATAAGGACATAAGAACATAAGCAGTGCCTCTGCTGGGTCAGACCAGAGGTCCATCCCGCACAGCAGTCCGCTTGCGTGGCAGCCCATTCAGGTCAATGACCTGCATAGAACCCTGAATCCCATTTTCCTTCAGGAAATCATCTACTCCTCTATCTATACCCTTCAATCACCTTATCCTTCAAGAATTCATCCAAACCCTTCTTGAAACCCTGTAGCGTACTCTGTCATATCACACCCTCTGGAAGCGCATTCCAGGTGTCCACCACCCTCTGAGTGAAGAAGAACTTCCTAGTATTGGTTCTGAAACTGCCCCCTCTTAACTTTTCCGTATGCCCCCTTGTTCTTGTACTTTTGGAAATTTTGTAAAATCTGTCCCTCTCCATTTTTTCTATGCCTTTCATGATCTTGTAGATCTCTATCATGTCCCCTCTAAGCCTCCGCTTCTCCAAGGAAAAGAGGTCGAGTTTCTCCAATCTTTCGGCATATGTAAGGTTTTTCATACCTTCCTCTGAACCCTCTCGAGTATCGCCATATCCTTCTTAAGGTACTGCGACCTGATTTGGACGCAGTACTCCAGATGCGGGCACACCATTGCCCAATATAGCCGCAGGATAACTTCTGCCGTCTGGTTGTAATACCCTTCTTGATTATACCTAGCATTCTGTTTGCCTTTTTTGAGGCAGCTGCGCACTGCGCCGACGGCTTCATTGATCTGTCTACCATTACCCCTAAGTCTTTCTCAAGGCTACTCTCACCCATTACCAGCCCCCCCATCGTATAGCTGTACATCGGGTTTCTGTGTCCTACATGCAAGACTTTGCATATCTCTACATTAAACTTCATTTGCCATTTAGCCGCCCACTCTCCCAGTTTGTTCAGGTCCCTTTGTAAATCTTCACAGTTCTTTGCTCCTAACCCCACTAAAAAGTTTTGTGTCATCTGCAAATTTTATAACTTCACACTTCAGCCCTGTTTCTATGTCATTTATGAAAACATTGAACAGCAGTTGTCCAAGTACTCGTGACACCACTCGTGACCCCTCTCCAGTGTGAGCAGTGGCCCTTCACTTCTACCCTTTGCTTCCTACCTGCCAAACAGTTTTTGATCCATCTATGTACATCCCCTTCCACCCCATGGCTCCTTAGTTTCCTTAGCAGGCGTTCATGTGGTACATTGTCGAAGGCTTTTTGGAAATCCAAGTATACAATGTCTATAGGGGCTCCTTCATCCATTTGCTTGTTTACTCCTTCAAAGAAGTGTAATAAGTTCGTTAGGCACAATCTTCCTTTGCTGAAGCCATGTTGGGCTGTGTTCATCAGTTTATTCCTTTCTAGATGCTCGTCGATGGTGTCTTTTATCAGTGCTTCCACCATCTTCCCCGGGACCGATGTCAGACTTACCGGTCTGTAGTTCCCTGGGTCGCCTCTCAAACCTTTTTTAAAGATGGGTGTAACATTTGCTATTTTCCAATCCTCCGGGATCACCCCTGTTTTCAGGGATAGGTTACTAACCTGCTGCAGTAACTCAGCTATTTCCACTTTTAGCTCTTTCAATACCCTGGGGTGGATTCCATCCGGGCCCGGAGATTTGTCAGCTTTTAATCTGTCTATCTGCTTGAGCATGTCCTCGAGGCTTACCTCCATGGATCTTAACTTTTCTGCCTGATCACCTTTAAAGATCCTTTCAGGTTCTGGCATGCTGGATGTGTCCTCTTTCGTAAAAACTGATGAAAAGAACATGTTTAATCTATCCTCCATTTCCTTTTCCTCCTTCACTACTCCTTTCCTATTTCCGTCATCCAGCGGTCCCACCTCCTCTCTTGCCGGCTGCTTCCCTTTAACATATCTGAAGAAAGGTTTGAAATTTCATGCCTCCTTGGCTAGCCTCTCTTCATATTCTCTTTTTGCTCTTCTAACCTCGCGGTGGCATTCTTTTTGATGCTTCCTATGCTCTTTCCAGTTTTCCCCGGTTTTGTCCTTTTTCCACTTCTGGAATGACTTTTTCTTATCTCCTATCGCTTTCTTCACTTTCTTAGTTATCCATGCCGGCTCGTTTGTTCGGTCTTTTTTGCATCCCTTTCTGAATCTGGGGATATACAGATTTTGTGCAGTGTTTATCATGTCTTTAAATAAAGACTAGGCTTGCTCCATAGTCTGCAATTTCTGTAAGCTGTTCCTTAGTTTCTTTCCTACCATTGCCTTCATTGTTTCGTAGTTTCCTTTCTTGAAGTTAAAAGTTGTCGTTATGGTTCTCTTCCCCTTCGATATCTCTGCATCGACTTTGAATTGGATCATATTGTGATCACTGTTTCCTAACGGTCCCATTACTTCCACTTCCTTTGCAGGTCCATTGAGCCCATTTAAGATCAAGTCCAGAGTTGCGTTCCCTCTCGTCGGTTCCCTGACCAGCTGCTCCATGAAGCAGTCCTAGATTGCCTCCAGGAATCTGGTTTCCCTAGCGCATCTAGAGTTTACAAAACTCCAGTCTATCCCGGGATAGTTGAAGTCTCCCATGACAATGGTGTTATCATTTTTGCATTCCTGTCTCAGTTCGACTTCCATTTCTTCGTCGTTTCCTTTGGTCTGCCCAGGTGGACGATAGTACGACCATCCCTAACTGGGTCCCGTTCCTTCCTGGTATTTTAACCCATAGCGATTCCAGTTTGTCATTTGCTGCCACTGTGTCCACTCTGGTCGAGTGTATGCTATCTTTGATGTATAGGGCTATTCTTCCTCCTTTCTGATCTGACCTATCTTTGTGATAGAGTTTGTACCCTGGCAGTACTGTGTCCCAATTGTTTTCCTCATTCCACCATGTTTCAGTGACCCCAATGATGTTTAGGTTCTCTTTTATGGCCATGACTTCCAATTCCCCCATTTTGTTCCTTAGGCTCCACGCATTTGTATACATGCAATTTAAGCCTTGGTATTGTCTTGTCTTCATTTCCTTGTCCTGTGCTACATCCTTCTTATCATCCTTTCCTTGCCATGTCAACTCTTGGCATTTGTCCACTTTATCTTCCCCCTGGGTTTTGTCCACTTTATCTTCCCCCTGGGTTATGTTCTTCTTATCATCTTCTTGATCCGTCAACTCTCGTTGTTTGCCTGATGTGTCTTCCCTGGATTTTTCCCATATGGTATCTTCTCGGGATACCTTCTTCCGAACCATCAACTCCTGGTCGACTGTCAGCTTTCCCCATCTTTTTAGTTTAAAGCCTGGTCTATGCCTCTCCTGACGTTGTTTGCTAGAAGTCTTGTCCCAGTTGTGCTCAGGTGTAGTCCATCCATTCTGAAGAGCTTGTTCTTGCCCCAAAACGTAATCCAGTTCCTCATGAAGTGAAATCCTTCCTCCTCACACCATCTCTGCATCCAGGCATCTATTGATTGTAGTTCCATCTGTCTCTTCACGTCTGCCCTTAGTACTGGTAGGATCTCCGAAAATGCTATCCTCTGAGTCCTCATCTTCAACTTCCTTCCCAGCATCTTGAACTGTTCGATCAGTGCGTTCCTGCTGTAGTCCCTCCTACTGACGTCGTTTGTTCTGATGTGGATAATCACTGCAGTTTCTTCTGTCTCTGCCCCTTCTAGGATCCTTTCAATTCTGTCAACTACATCTTTTGTTCTTGCTCCTGGAAGGCAGGTCACCAGCCGATCATCTCTCCTTCCTGCAATGTGGCTGTCTACTTGCCTTAGGATTGAGTCACCCACTAGGATTGCAGGCCTTCCCTTTTTCAGACTTCGCTCTGGATGCAGGTCTGTGTCCTTGGTATGCTTAACTGCTTCCCCTTCTGGGCCCTGGCAAGACCTTATAGCCCCTTCCTGCGGAGTTCTTCCAAGGCCTATATAAGTTCAATGCTTCCACATCTGGGTCTGGGAGGAGTCTTGTGGCATACAGGGCTCAAAATTATGCTTCCTTCCAAGCAAGCTCTCTTCAGAACTTCAACATGTTTGCCAGAATGACATAACCAACCAGATTCTGCTGTACCATGGCTAGGGCTACTGGACCAGCTACACATGAAAAAACTTAGGCTTTCACCTTGTGCTTGGTCATGGCTCTCCTTGGTAGACCAGAGAGGCATTCTAAGAGCTCAGTATGTTACTTCTGCATCAATGCCATCTTGACCCATTTAATCCCTCCCCCACCAGGTTCCAATAATTTTATAATACCTTTGGTTTGCCTCATCATATGTCCATGTGGAAATAACTTCATCTTTCTATTAATAATTGAGCCTTTATATGAAATCCTAGAAATAACATACTCCATACTTATTTCTATTTATCAAAGAACAAAAGCATAGTTTTTGATTTCCACAATAGTTAAATTATAACAGGTAACTTCTGATTTCTTGTCACTTGTGATATATAGTATGGGTTAAAGTAATTTCTTTTTTGCCATGTAAGGCAGACAAATGACAATGTCAGCCTTTTCTATAAGGAAGGGTAAGAGTTCTTTGACGCATATTGTAATACTTAAGATCTGTCTGGGATGTATATTGGAAATGAGTTGAAGAGTATGGCTGGATGCAGATCATTGATAATATTGTTTAGTTTAAGTTGAATGATGGGTTGTGCTTTCAAAAATAATATAAGAGGTGAAGAGAGAATGAAGTAGAGGAAAGGGGGTATAAAGTTGATGGAGAAAAAAGGCATGACAATAACAGTCTCTGAAACTCACTAGCACATGAATATATTGGACATTATTTTCACAAGTTGCTGAAGTATGTTGTTATCATGTGAATATCAACAAATCAAGCTTCAAATATGGGTTGTAATTAGTAGTCCTTTTTACTACAGATTTGGGGTGTTTTGTCTTAAAAATTTAGCACATGCATAATTTATTTAATGTTTATTAACTTGTGAAGTAAAGTTCTAATGTATGTTAAAAGTTTTTATGAATGCAAATGTGTGAAACAAACAGAAAATATCTAAACATCTGGGAAAAAAAAGTCTTAAAATGTCCTGAAAATGACTGGAAAATCCTGGTGCACAACTATAGTCAATTTGTAATGTCCATCCTAATTTATACTATTTGTGGATATGAAAGTAAGTTGTATCCCTGAAATGACAAGCCTCTTTAATGGTTTCCAAATGGAAATCATTAACTTTAAATATAAATGGCATCAAACCTATTTAAATCATTCTTTGCTTCTTCTCCAATGAACAAGCAGAATTTTGATGTAAAAAAACAATATTAACAGTCATCTTACAATTCTCAGCTATTGAAGCTAGGTAGCTCAAAATAGAAACACAAGTTGGAGAAACTAACCCCCTCTTCTACAAAGCTGCGCTAGTGGCTACTACGTGATAACGGCCCCAAAGCCCAAAGAGATTTAAAGGGGGTAAGATGGTGCAGTGAAACATCTCTGTTTCCACAATTCATTCACCATAATTTTTTTTCACACTAGTAGCAGGAACACTGCCAATTATTTTAAGGGTGACTTTAATTAGTTTCTAGATCTCATTTTTTGCAGGCTGGCATTATGTTCTATGGTTAAATAACTTGTTTTGGCTGATCCCTGGAAACTGGACTACCCTACAGATAAAATATTTATATTTTGTTCTCTTCATTATCAGACCCATTCAAAACTGACTACTTCCTGATATCTGAAAGTTTACTACCTTGTAAATATAATCCAATATATACAGCATATTACTTTCAGATCACATGGCACATTTAATTACTATTCAGTGCCTATAAGTTACAAAAAATATGTACTGGAAATTTAATTTTGGTCTGTTAAATAATGAAGATTCCAGTGCAATTGAGATGGCATGCTGAACCATACAGTTATCTGTGCTTGTGAGAATACTGCAGATGTCAATAACAGCTTTTTAATTCCTCCTCAATGGTCACTGCTGCGCTCTCCAGTTCTTCCTTCTGCCAGCGAGCATGAAGATGTTTTATTGATCTGCTCCATTTACTACTTTTTTGTTTTGTGGTGGTTTTGCAGCTTGTTTACGGATTTTTTGTGTAATGTCGGAGATCACAGTTCAAAAGGACTGATCTGCCTGCTTGAAGAGGAACAGACATTTAAGTCTGCAGCTGGCAGGCATATCCCTAAGGAACATATACAGCCAGCCTACTGGAGATTTGTGGAGCTCAGGGTTCCAGGCCCTCAGCACTTGCTCACTTCCTTGATTTGATCAGGAGCTTCAACATAGGCTGTTAGATATCAATAGTGATCCTTCAGGGAGCTCAGGGTGCCGGCTCCAACTTTGCCTTCCCCCTTTCCATGTCATGCATCGCTGTCTGGGGGGTAGAGGATTAGTCCAACTAAGATCCGACTGGCAGCCCAAATATTTCGGTGTGGGAGATGACTGGCAGCTTAAGGCAGAGAACCTCTCTAGATCCAGCTACACTTTAAGGGAGCTGAAGCAGACTGAACTCCTTATCTTTCCTCATAAACCCACATCTCCCCTTTCCCCGTTCTCTGTAGCAGTGGATAAAACTCTCATCTTCCCTGTCACATCAGCTCACAACCTCAGGGCTCCTTTTACTAAGCTGCGATAGCATTTTTAGCGCGCACAGAATTTTAGCGTGCACTAAACCTGTGCTACGCAGCTAGAACTAACGCCAGCTCAATGCTGGCATTAACGTCTAGCGCATACGGCAATTTAGCGTGTGCTAAGTGCAAGCTAAAACCGCTATCGCAGCTTAGTAAAAGGAGCCCTCAGTGTCATCTTTGACTCATCATTCTCCTTCTCCTCTTATATCCAAACAGACTACCAAAACTGGTGAACAGACTGCCAGACTGTCATTTCTTTATAATATTGCTAAAATCCGTCCTTTCCTTTTTGAGCATGCTGCCAAGACCGTCATCCATGCTCTCATCACCTCTTATCTGGATTACTGTCATATGCTTCCACTAAGCCATATCTCTGCCCTTCAATCATTTCAAAATGCTACTGCACACCTCATATTCCACCAGGGTCTTTATACATACATTACTCCTTCTCCTCAGGTCACTCCACTGGCTCACTGTCTGTCTATCCATACAATTCAAACTCTTCTTATTACATTCATATGGAAGAAGATGTAAGAGATCTACCTGAACTGGAAATGGTTTTCAAGGGTGATGATGCCAAATCGACAAGTTAAAAAGTGATAAATCACCTGGACCAGATGGTATACATCCCAGGGTACTGTTTTTCACCTGGAAAGGAAACTTAATGCCAATATCACCATTCATCCTAGATAATACCCCTCTAGAGACTGTACCTATGCTGAAAATTCTCGGAGTAGTGGTTGATGTAGACTTATCATTTCATAATCACATCAGTCAAATTGTTAAATCTTGTTTCCATAAATTACGTCTTATTCGCTCATTCTCTACATTTCTAGATCCTAAATCTGTCAATATATTAATTCATTCTTTGATCATATCTAAAATCGATTACTGTAACTCTCTTCTAATCAACATAACACAGAAAGAAAAAAGACGGCTTCAGATAATTCAAAATACGGCAATAAAACTTATTCATAAAGGGAAAAAATATGACCATGTCACACTATTAATGATTAAATCACACTGGCTTCCTATTTCCCACCGAATTAATTTTAAGATTCTATTTTTAGTATTTAAAGTACTAATCTTTAATGAACCACAATTTATGACAAGAATGATCATTCCATACAATGCCCCACGTTCTCTACGATCATCGTCTTCAAACTTACTAACAATTCCCTCTCTGAAAATCGTTGGCACAAGAAGAAATGATATGTTTTCTGTTATGGCTCCTAAATTGTGGAACTCACTGCCAAATTATATTCGAAATGAAAAAGATCTTTCATCTTTTAAAAAATTATTAAAAACTTTTTTGTTTCAAGACGACTTTGATGTGTAATACGGCCTATCTTGGACCCCTCTCATCTTGCTATGAATATCAAACTCATTAACCCCTTTCCCTCCCTATTGTTTTTTCCATTTATGTAATTTCCAATAGAGAATGAAATTGTAACTTTTCCCTCCTTTCCTTCTTCAATCATGTCTGTCTTTAATATGATTGCAAAAATGTTAATTGATTTATTTAGTTTGTATGGTGTTTAGTTTGTCCAATTGTATGTGAGACCACTATCTAGTGGTTTTTTTTAAATTGTACATCGCTTAGAAAATTTGTATAAGCGATTCATCAAATGGTAATAAAACTTGAAACTTGAAAATAACTCAAACATGAAATTGCTGACCTGGCGCTAAAATTGTCGGTAGTACCTGAAGATTGGAGGGTGGCCAATGTTGCAGAGGAGATCCGGGAAATTACAAAGCGCTAAGCCTGATTTCAGTGGGAGGGAAAAATGGTGGAAACAAGTATAAAAAATAAAATTGTGGAACACGTAGACAAAAATGATTTAATGAGACGGAGTCAGCATGGGTTCAGCCGAGGGAGATCTTGCCTCACCAATTTGCTTGACTTCTTTGAAGGTCTGAATAAATATGTACATAAAGGTGAGTTGGTCAATGTAGTATACCTAGATTTTCACAAAGCTTCTGATAAAGTTCCTCATGAGAGGCTCCTAAGAAAATTAAAGAGTCATGGGATAGGTGACAAAGTTCAGTTGTGGATTAAGAATTGGTTATCGGATAGAAAACAGAGGGTAGGGTTAAATGGTCATTTTTCTCAATGGAGCAGAGTAAACAATTTGAGGTTGAGGGGTGGTAGATTCAGGGGAAATGTTAGGAAATTCTACTTTACGGAGAGGGTAGTGGATGCCTGGAATGCGCTCCCGAGAGAGGTGGTGGAGAGTAAAACTGTGACTGAGTTCAAAGAAGCGTGGAATGAACACAGAAGATTTAGAATCAGAAAATAATATTAAATATTGAACTAGGCCAGTTACTGGGCAGACTTGCACGGTCTGTGTCTGTGTATGGCCGTTTGGTGGAGGATGGGCAGGGGAGGGCTTCAATGGCTGGGAGGGTGTAGATGGGCTGGAGTAAGTCTTAACAGAGATTTCAGCAGTTGGAACCCAAGCACAGTACAGGGTAAAGCTTTGGATTCTTGCCCAGAAATAGCTAAGAAGAAAAAAAAAAATAAAATAAAATTTAAATTGAATCAGGTTGGGCAGACTGGATGGACCATTCGGGTCTTTATCTGCCGTCATCTACTATGTTACTATGTAACAGTGGAGTGCCGTAGGGGACTATTTTGGGATCGGTGTTATTTAACTTATTTATAAATGAAAGGAAACTGGAACTTTGAATTAGGCAATTAAACTTGCAGATGACACTAAACAGTTCAAAGTTGTTAAAACACATGCGGATTGTGAAAAATTGCAGGCAGACCTTAGGAAATTGGAAGACTGGGCGTCCAAGTGGCAGATGAAATTTAATGTGGACAAATGCAAAGTGATGCACATTGGAAAGAATAACCTGAATCACAATTACCGGATGCTAGGGTCCATCTTAGGGGTTAGTGCCCAAGAAAAGGATCTGGGTGTCATCTTAGACAATACGATGTACGGCAGAGGGCCATAAAAGCAAACAGGATGCTAGGAATTATTTAAAAAGGGATGGTTAATAATGTTATAATGGGTCTCTATTGCTCCATGGTGTGACCTCATCTGGAGTATTGCATTCAATTCTGGTCTCCTTATCTCAAGAAAGATATAGTGGTGCTAGAAAAGGTTCAAAGAAGAGTGACCAAGATGATAAAGGGGATGGAACTCCTCTTGTATGAGGAAAGACTAAAAAGGTTAGGGCTCTTCAGCTTGGAAAAGAGACGGCTGGGGGAGATATGATAGAAGTGTACAAAATCCTGAGTGGATTAGAATGGGTACATGTGGATCAATTTTTTACTCCCTCAAAATTTACAAACACTCGATGAAGTTACAGGGAAATACTTTTAAAACCAATAGAAGGAAATATTTTTTTTCACTCAGAGAATAGTTAAGCACTGGAACCCCTTTGCTAGAGGTTGTAGTGAAAGCGGATAGAATGCTGGTTTTAAGAAAGATTTGGACAATTTCCTGGAGGAGAAATCTGTAGTCTGTTATTGAGAAAGACATGGGGGAGGCCACTGCTTGCCCTTGATCGGTGGCATGGAATGTTGCTACTCCTTGGATTTTGGGCAGGTACTAGTAAATTGGATTGACAACTATAAGAATGGGTTACTGGACTTGATGGACCATTGGTCTGATTCAGTAAAGCTGTTGAGATGTAGTGCTAAGGTTCTAGTTAGATGTTTGCAGCTGGTGTCCTGCAAGGTAGGAAGCTAAGTATACTGCATGCCTTGCCTGAGAAAGAATTATCAAGGAAATAAAAAGATTATAAAGAACCTAAAGAGAGTTTTTCAGCTGTGTCTAGAGTTTGATATTGTATGTTACTGAGTTGTATCTTTTAGGGCTCCTTTTACGAAGCCGCGTTATAAGAACATAAGAATTTGTACCATAGCAACTGAACACCACTGAAACAGAAGATGAGCAAGGGGAACTTCCCCAGAGATATCATACATTATCTGTTCTGTTCTACACCTTCTAAAAAGAATAATTAACTGTATCAATTAATTAGCTAATTAATTAACTGTAGCTAATTAATTAGCTGTATCAAGGAACCAACCTGCTGTGCACGCTAATTTGCCGGCCGCGCTAGCTGCTACCACCTCCTCTTGAGCAGGTGGTAGTTTTTCAGCTAGCGCGGGGGTTAGCGCGCGCTAAAAAGTTGTGTGCGATAAAGCCGCTAACACAGCTTCATAAAAGGAGCCCTTAGTTTTCCTTTCAGTTCATCAGATTGAAAAGATTGTGATTTGGATTTATTCATATTCTTATATATTCTGGGCTCTGAAATAAGCAGAGGTCTGGGAGCTCATTTTGGTCTTGCTTCAGTAGGTTTCTTAATTTATTGTTTGGGCATTCAAAGGATGCTTTGGAGCCAGCTGTTAACTGATTATGCTATATTTATTGACCTCAAAACATTCAAAGTCGCACAAAAACACTCTTGTTTAAAGATGCATATGCCTTCTGTTGATCTGAAGTTTAAAGGTACTATCCTTCTGAAGAGTAGTTGTGTAAAGCGGCACCATTTGAATTTAAACTTTCACTACTGCACTACTTAGCCCATAACCTGAAAAATGGGAAATTCCTCACCAAGAACGGCCAAATAATGATAACCCCTATCCTAAAAAATAGCAAAGAATCCTCAGCTCTAGTAACCAACTATAGACCAATTGCTTCCATTCCATTCATCGTAAAGATCATGGAGGGATTGGTACCCTCCCAATTGATGGAATATCTTGACCAGTTCTCACTCCTACATGAGACTCAATCTGGCTTTAGACCTCTTTTCAGCACGGAAACTGCAATTGCAGCTATCTTAGATAACTTGCATCTATTGTTAAGCAAAGGCCTCAATGCCCTGATCATGCAATTCGACATGAGCTCCGCCTTTGATCTAGTAGACCATGCGAAAATGCTACAATGCCTAGACGCTATTGGCATCAGGGGTGAAGTGCTAAACTGGTTTCATGGCTTTCTTTTATCCCGCACCTATCAGGTTCGGTTCAATAATGATCTCTCTAACACCTGGAGCAACCCATCCGGTATACCGCAAGGGTCCCCACTATCCCCATTGCTTTTCAATATCTACATGACCTCACTGGGCATTCAATTAACCCAGCTGGGGATAAAATTATTCAGTTACGCTTATGATTTTAAGATCATCATCCCATTTTCCAACTCCATCTCGGAAACCATTCTCAAAGCATCAGAAGCCATAAACTTGATGGAGCACTGGATGACAGACTTCAAGCTCAAGCTCAATACAGAGAAGACAAAATTCTTTGTCGCTTCACCACGCCCGCTTGACACCAAAACACCACTACCCCATACAGCCCACCATTAAAATACTGGGTGTAACTCTGGACCAATGCCTAACCATGAAAGACCAGGTGGACTCCCTAATCAAAAAGGGTTTTTTCACCCTCTGGAAGCTTAAATCCATTAAATCATATTTTGATAACTCTGCATTCAGAATCCTGGTACAATCCCTCATACTGAGTCAACTTGACTACTGTAACATCGCCTATTTAGCAATCCCCCAAAAGAATATGCGACGCTTACAATTAATGCAAAACACTGCGGTCAGACTTATCTTCGGTCTGAAGAAATTCAATCACATGACGCCAAACAGCTACACTGGCTGCCGGTGGAAGCTCGTGTAAAGTTTAAGTTTGCCTGCCTTTGCTTTAAAGTTCTTTACAGTCTAGCCCCTAAATACATAAATGACCTCTTCTCCTTCTCAGCCAACAGACACAAGAAAAGCTCCCACTTGCACTTCGTTTCTCCCCCGGTTAGAGATTGCAAACTAAAAAAACACTATGGACACCTTCTCTCACATCAAGCAGCTTTATGGTGTAAAGATCTAGAACAACTCCTCTCGCCCACCACTTACGAGGTGTTCAGGAAGCGCCTCAAAATTCACCTGTTCCTGAAGTACCTAGACAGCTGACCCGTTCCTCTCTTTCCCATCTATAACGGTTCTCTTGCCCTATCCCCCTCTTGTTCTCCCATCCCTTAAGTTCTCTCAACTTGTACTTCACTAATCTTTTGTAAACCGCATAGAACTTAACAGTACTGCGGTATATAAACTGTTATTATTATTATTAATAATCAGTATCACTAGAACCAACGTGCTGAGAGTGGGTGGTGAGTTTAGAAATGTATAATTTTACTATGTTGTCTCATGAACTAAGTATGTACTCATACATCTATAATCCGCCTAGAAACTTACTGATAGTGGGAAATAAAAATGTTATAAATAAAAGGGGTGTATGAGGGTACAACTATGACCTCCCCCCTACTGGGAAGGTATGATATAGATGTGTAGGAAAATGGCACCACAAATAGTAGATAATGTATCTATACAATAGGACCCAAAATTCAGAATTCCCTTTTATTAGTCACTGATCTGCCCCACAGACCAGAAGGAACAAATAAGGAAAGTTATATTCACAAAGATAAGGTGCAGAAACAAAGTATACACAGCGGTAAAGCTTAGGATAGATGCATAAGTGCTAAATGCAAGTACTTAAGATAATAAAATGAACAGAATTAGATTTACTGGCAAAAGCCACATGTAGCCCAGCTGGTAGTAATCACAGATCTTAAATTATTTCTATGACCTTAGTCTGTTGGTATCAAGTCAGCACCTCCCATTAGCAGCTACAATAGTAGGTACAAGTGTTGGTAATATTCTGTTTTAGTTGTTGGTCTCTTGAGGTGTGTGTCAATGTGCCTTTTGCAGGTTATCTTATATATGATACTAGCTGATCACCCGCCGTTGCCTGGATATAAATTCCCTTGAGGAACATTCACTTGAGGATTAACATCACACAAATTTTCAGTTTTCACTTTCTGTTTAGGTTTCACCACACCACAGCTGCACTTCCTTATATATTGCTAAATGACTGTGTGACATGATTCCCGAAGCTGGCACCTCTCCTCCTTTCTGCCCCCCCTTCCCATTCCTTCCCTCCACATGCGTACCCCCTTCCCTTTCCCCATACCTTAGCTGAAGTTGTATGCGGCATTGCCCAGATATAAATTCCCTTGGATTTTGGTTTACATTCACTTGAGGATTAACATCACACAAATTTTCAGTTTTCAGTTTCAGTTTAGGCTTCACTACACCACAGCTGCACTTCCTTATATACTGTTGACTGTGACATCATTCCCCAAATTTCACACCATTGGTCAAAGCAATATCTGTCTTTTTCGATTATTCTTTACATGTCACCCCATTCCCACCCCACAGTATTTTTTCCCCAGATAGTAATTGATATGTATACCAAGTTTGGTTGAAATCTGTTCATACGCTTCGGAGTTGTGCTGGAACATACATACATTTGCACTTAATATTCAAATATGTTCTTTATTAAGGTCTCAAACCAGTTTCATTCATTCAGAGTGTATATTTTTTAATACTCTCCATGAATTGACCTCATAACTAGCCTTCTTGAATGACCCTCAGAAGTACCACCTAGTACTCAAAAATTCTCATTGTTCCAGGCTTTAAGTACTACTTCCTCACTAGATCATATATTTGCATTTTTATATATAAATACTTAATAAATATTCTTAACTTTGCTTATAAATAATTTTTTTAATTCATTGTATGATTTAGTACTTACTACTTAGCTTTAATGTGGTCTTCCTTTCAAGGATAGCGGTGCCGACATGTTTCACCTGAAAGTTTTTTCAAGGTCACTGATCCCTATCGATAAATAGAAAACATTCTTAGTAACAGTTTTACCTCCTATCCTTACTTATTCTACATTAAGAACTAAAAAGTATCCAACTAGCCAGTCAAAATCAATTAATTTATCAAGCTGTTTACCTTATGGATGCTTCATGCCACTCCAATAGACCACTTAACCTACTGTCATGGCTGCGGTTTCTTTTTCAGTTCATTTTAAACACCTTCCCATGTCGGTCAGCTGATAGCTATGTCAACATTTGTGCCAGCAGAGTCCCAATGGGAGGGCTAGTCTCTTAAATTAACATCTCTTGAAAACTAAAATCACTTCAGATATATTTAATTTCCTGTACAGATTCTCCAACTACAGACCCCCTAGACTAAAGTGGACCATTCTAACTTTAAATTTAATCCTTTAGGAATCACTGTATTAAGCTGGTATATCCATTTTTGCTCGATGAAATTTAGCTTTTCTTCCCAATTGCCTCCCTCCCTATCTCTAAATGTTCAATCACTCTCCATCGTAGTTGTTTAATGGTATGATGGTATTGAACCCAGTGTTGTACCAGAGGTGCTTGAAGAGTATTAGTGGCTATCCTCGATTTATGTTCATTTAAACAAATTTGAATAGGACGCTTCATGCATCTTACATATACCAAATTGCAAGGGCATACAGTTATACAGATCGCTCTACTAGTCTTACAATTCATATATGTGCGTGCTGTAATCATACAATTCAATTGGGGATCCTGCCATTGATGAGCCTCGATAGTGTTATTGCACCACTGACAATGTTGACATCTCATATGTGTTCCCCCTCCCTCCCCATAGATCTTTATTTTTCTGTTGTCCCAGGATTTGCCCTATAGTCCTACCTTTCCTGAAAGAAAACATAGGAATTGTATCAAAACCCCTAAGGGTTTGTAAAATGGGCTAATATTCCTTAATGAGAGAGATTAGTCATTTTAGTTACATCTGCATAAGGTAAAACACATACAATTCTCTCAGTTTCTATTTGACTATGTTCTATAGTACGATTTTCTTGAAATAATAAATCTCGCTGAGCATAATGCGCCCTAGGGTATGCTTTATGTATGGCTCCCTCTGGGTATTCTCTTGCGCTAAATCTTTGTTCTATATCTCCTGCCACTCTTTTAAATTCCTGTAACGTGGAATATACTCTTCGAGCTCTTAAAAACTGGCTCACTTGGAGACTATATTTTAACCGATAGGGATGGAAGCTGGAAAAATGTAATAGAGTGTTCCGGGCTACCGGTTTTCTATATAAAGTGGTAGTGATATGATTGTCACATTTTCCAATTAGAATGTCCAAAAATTCTATTTGTTTTATATGATAAGTCACTGTAAACTGTAAATTATTGTTCCTAGTGTTAATCCATTGGATAAAGGCTATAAATTCCTCTTTGGTCCTATTCCACAAGAAGAAGATGTCAATTTGATGAACAAGAGATCTATCCATCGGAGGAATACAAGAAGTATGTACCCCTCTGGAAACGCTTCCTGGATGATATCTTCTTTTTGTGGAATGGGACCGAAGAGGAACTTATAGCTTTCATTCAATGGATTAACACTAGAAACAAGTATTTACAGTTTACAGGAGTTTCAGTATATCTAGGTGCCATTTAAAGAATCTAAACCAACTGCACATGCATCAGGTTAGATTCTATAAATGGTGCCTAAAATTTGGTGTTCAAAACCCTCCACCTAGCACTATTCTATAAATTGCATTCAAAGTTAGGCGGCATTTAGGGATCAGCGCTTGGCACTAGGAATCATATCTAAATTTAGGGCTCCTTTAACAAAGCTGCGATAGCAGTTTTAGCGCGTGCTTAGCACGTGCTGAATTGCCACATGCGCTAGACGCTAACGCCAGCATTGAGCTGGCGTTAGTTCTAGCCGTGTAGCGTGGATTTAGCGCACGCTAAAATGCTGGTGTGCTAAAAACACTATCGCAGCTTAGTAAAAGGAGCCCTAAGGCATCACCATTTACACCAATTGCAAATCTTTGTACCTGAACTAGGCTCACATTTCCTCTTATTCTATAACTGCTCATGTAAATTGGAAAAATACCCGTGATCTGCCCATGATCCTCCCATGGTCATGCCCCCTTTTTTGGACCATACACAAGTCTCCCACCTAAAAAGATGCACATAAAATCTAATTAATTCCAAATAGTGTCAATAATTGCTTGTTAAGATCCTAATCAGCACTAATTAGCTCATTATTCAATTAAATTGTACACACAAATTGGAAGTGCACCCAAATTTGTACTGTCAACTAAAGCTATTATATGTCTCCAGAAAAAGAAGAACAGTGAAAGCAATAGAAATAAAACACAGATGTCTCAATCTGTCCTCTTTTTTCTGGAGCCATATGGTAACCCTACCATCAGCTCTTGCTCACGAAATCACAGTAAAATGTAGATTAAATTTAAATTAAACCAAGAGATGCATGTATGTATATAGTGGTGTCTTGCATATAAAAAAACATCCTTTGCACAGACTGCTGCATTCTTTAGTTAGTTACAGAACAATAGCCAGCTTCAATTAAAAAGAATGTACAAAGAATGATATCATTTCAGCCATAATGACAACTCAGCCATTAATTAAGAAAACTTACTTTGACTGTGTTTGTTTTCAGGTTACCCTGGAACACTAGTATGTAGCTGTCAGAGACAACTGAAAGCATTTGATTACAAAGAATTTCATTGCTTTTTTAAATGAAACCTATTATGTTACAATACGCTGTAGCAACTGAAGATAAAAAAACATTACTTGCTAGAATGTTTCACTCTACTGTATGCATTACATTTTCAATGTTTTAAAGCTTGTTGTTTTGTTATATTATCAAATAATTAAATCAAAATGCAATCAGGATATTGCATTGTATTAATTTCTGAAAATTTAATAACATGTAAACTACAGTATGCTCTTCTTTTAATTTTAATATTGACATCATTTATGGTATAAAAAATAACATATGGATACATTATACCTAGTGATTTTATGTTCATAAATAGTGTGGGGCCAGAGCACGCCAGTACGGCAAGGCCCGACTTCCGCCACTAGGGCATGGTCCAGCGCTCCTATGAGTGCCAATGGGGTTATGCAAGTGTTATCAGATCACAGACAATCTCTGATTCTCCTAGCAGTTCCAATCAAAATCAAAACATTTATTTTCTCTTTATAAAACTTCCAGTACTACAAAAGAGCATAATACTCTTTTTCTGTACAGCTGCTTTAATCACTCAGTTTATAGCTGGAACTCCTTTCCAAAAGTTCACCATTGTATTCCACAAGGGGTCAAAAGTACCTGTGCATAGTGCAGCTGCTACCTTGATTCAGTTTATGCAGCCACCATGGCAGGGATTCTTGGTCCAGCTGTACTGCCAGCAGGCAGGGTTAGGCGACCACCTGCCTCACATTCCTCCTTCAGCAACTCTGCAGGAACTCTGCAGCATTGAGTAAACACTTCTCAGAAAAAAATAACTTGCTTTGAATACCTGAATCACTTCCACATTACTGACCTATTCCTCACCCCAGGACCAATATGTGTGGGCAGTGGCGTACTAAGGATAGGGTGGGGGGGGGGGGGCGGATCACCCTTGGTGCATGCAGGGCAGGATTAATTCTTCGAGGGTCCCTAGGTATGCAAGTATACTGGGCCCCCTAGCCCTACCCTGCCCATGCCCCGCCCTCATTTAATTACCTGTTTTCTTATTTACCTCTTTATTTCCACTTGTATTTCTTTTTTTCTTTTATTATAAAATTCAAAACAACAAAGATTACCATACCAGTGTACAGTTTTAGTTCTATGCAAGCCCCAAACATCTCTGAACAAATCCCCCTTCTTTCCCACCTATTACCCAGGACTTGAACTCTGAACCCTTTCCATGCGTATATAAAAGTGTTCAAACGCATTGTAAAAGAAGTAATACTATCTGAAACATAAGTTTGTATTAATAACCAAGTTTTCAACTCCTCTCAACTGCCTCACTCTGTGTTGTCCAACTTTAACCCATATGTATGTATAAACAACCACAAGCACAAAATTTCATAAAAGTACTTATTTTGGCCATTGCTTAAAACAAAGGATTGAGAGGGATTATAGTACAAATTTATATTTTATTTATTTATCAAGTAGTTATCAAGCTGTTATTTGACCCTTAACACATGTTAAAAGGCTATAACACAGGTTTTGCTGGCATAACAAGGGATTTTTCAGGTTACTTTAGGATACATAGTAATGAGATGTAAACATGAAAATGCAAACAAAATACCTCATTACTATGTAAATTCCATGACAGAATCTGGCGTAGTCAGACAGCCAATTTTGGGTGGGCCTGAGTCCAAATTGACGGGCCTAATATTTTTCTGCCTCTGTCCTACCCCCACTCTTCACCCCTCCGCTAACATCTCACAATTCAAACTAGAAATACCAAAATATCAATCAGGCAAAAAAGAATTACTACTCAATTCGCATCTCCAAAGCAAAAAATTAATCTGCTCTTTTTTTCAATTTTAAAATCTATGACGTCTCTCAACCCAAAAAAAGATCAAGGGGTCCTTTTATCAAGCCGCGCTAGCGGGGTTAGCCCGTCGGACATTTTATCATGCGCTAACCCCCACAGCCGGCTAAAAAACTAACGCCTGCTCAATACAGGCGCTAGCGGCTAGTGCGGCAGGCGGTTTAATGCACGTTAAACCCCTACCACAGCTTGATAAAAGGACCCCCAAGTTGCAAGCTCTCAGCTCAAAACCTTGCAAACCATTTTATTTAAAAAGTTGGTAAATTCAGGGAATCCATTCTAACAAAAGTCATTTCTGTCTCCATAGACGAGGGCCTAGCCTCGAGATTACCTGCTTCAAATGTGCTAACTTCAATTTGTCGACATTAAACAATCTTAAATGAATTCTTCAAAGCGTTAACACTAAGGGGTCAAGCTTGGATGTGATACCCCCTCAATACTAAAACGTCTTTTCTCTATCTTTGGCCAAATCATGCATAAAATGATCACAAACAGATTAACTTCTGGCTACTTTCCAAAATCTTAGAAAAATTCGTCCATTCACCCGATCATTAATAATAATAATAATAATAACAGTTTATATACCACAGGACCGTGAAGTTCTATTCGGTTTAAAATGATTAAAAATGCTACAAATTGAGTAGAACTGGCTCTAGAGATCAGTTATTGTGGGAAAGATTGTACAAATCAACTGCCTAAGTACTTCAGGAACAAATATGTTTTTAGGTGTCTCTTGAATTCCCCATAAGTATTAGCAAGCATAAGTAATTGTCCAAGATCTTTACCGCATAATGCTGCTTGATATGAGAGAAGATGTTGATGATGACTTTTGAATTTACATCCTCTAACCGGTGGAAATATATTAAGATCCATAATACATCAGCAGATGAAGAATCAAATTACTTTCCTATCACTAACATTTTATTTCTCGCAAAACTGACAGAAAAGGAAGTCTTCAATCAAATTACAGACTTTATATATAAAACCCAGGAATTGCATCCAAATCAAACTGGCTTCAGGACGAATCATTCAATGAAACACTCCATGATCGGGTTAACAACCACCATCTTATATTTCTTAGATCATAATAAATCTGTCCTTCTGATTTCCCTTGATATATCCGCACCTTTAATACCATTGATCACCATCTGCCTCTAAAAAGACTGATCTCCATAGGCATCTCTGATTAAGTTTTGTGTTGGTTCCATTCCTATTTTTCAAATCGCTCTTCTAGCGTGAAATTCCATTTTATCCCCACTTTTTTAAACATCTTCTTAGCACCTCTACTAACACTTAGGCCCTCTTCTATCAAACTGTGGTAGCAGTTTTTAGTTCAGGGAGCCACATTGAATGGCCCACGCTGCTCCTGACGCTCATAGGAACTCAATGAGCATTGGGAGCAATGCGGGCCATTCAGCGCGGCTCCCCGCGCTAAAAACTGCTATCGCAGTTTGATAGAAGAGGGCCTTAGTTAATCAGTATATGCTTACACAGGCAATATATGTTTATTAAAAACTTTATATACCGCATAACGGCCTAAAAGGATCCAAGTGGTTTACAATGTATAATTCGCATTCATCAAGAAAAGAACTCCATTTAAAAATAGAAAAGGAAAGATTAAGAACAAAAGTATTTTTTTTTCATAAAATATTATAACAAACAACATCTCAATAATAACAATTCTAACAGTTAAACAATAAAACACCCAAATCTCAATAAATACATACAGCTAAAAATTTTCCATTACAAAATTAATCATTACATAAATACAGATCACAGTCCCAAGCTCTATTCTGAGTTGAGAAAGCCAATTGAAAATAAAATGTGCTTTTAAATGTCTTTTAAAATTTATATATGATTCTATGGGCAGGTTATTCCATAACCGTGGAACTAAATAAAAGAATGCACAATCTCTAGTTGACGCAAGATGTGCCATCAAAATGTGAGGAATGACTACCCCGTTATCATTCAGAGATCGTAATAGACGCCTTGCATTAGACGTTGATAACCCTAATGACATAATAAACATCAACCATAAGGTTGAACAAATCAGTCAGTGGCTCAGCAAAAATATGTTGGCTCTAAACATATCTTTTTAGTGGAATTACACACACATCCAGGGTAGGGTGGGAGGTTGGGAGGGGGGGTATATCTTTGTTTTGTTATGTTCTTTGGGGCTCATAATCGAAAGAGAAAAAAACGTCCAAAAACCAGCCTAAGTCGGCACTTGGATGATCATAAACGAAAGACGTCCTAGTGCCGATAATCAAACCGGGTTTTGGACGTATTTCCAAATGACCTAGGCCTTCATAGTGCTGCTGAATGACCATAGCTAAACGTGGCATTTCAGGAGGAGTGTAGAGGGTGGGATATGACAAGGCTTAGACTTAGTCGTACAGCATGTATAACCGAAAGTTTTACAACAGAGCCTAGATGGAACTTGGACTTTGTGACTTAGACCATTTAAAACATAGTCTAAGTCACAAAATCCCACCTAAAGTCACCAGATAAGCACTGCAAACACATAATACAGACCCCCACACACTACCCCACTGATCACCGACCCCCCCAACCCCATAAAATTTGTAATCACACCTTTAAAATTCAGCCTCCAGACCTCCATCACCTGGCAGCCTGGCATAAGAAAGCCTAGTCGTTCAGCACAGAGACGGCTTAAGCTGTCTTGGGGGTGGTTTAAGGACCCGTGGAGAGGAGGACCCATGCCTATAAACCCCTGTAATCACTGCATTGATACTTAAGCATGTGCACTCCCTTATACACCCCCAAAACCCTTTTGTACTGGCATATAAGTGGCTCCTGCAGCCATAAGGGCTATTGGGGTGGTAGATAAGTGGGTCTAGGGGATTCTGGAGGTGGTTTGGGGGCTCACCATGACCTATAGTGAGGAGAAGACATGGCACCCTTTTTGTGAAGTTCACAGCAGTGCCCTGTAAGGTACCCCACTATTTAGGTAGCATGTCTGGGTATGCAGTCCATCACTTTGCAGACTCCTCCCACGTCCAACAGAGCTTGTTCTAGGTGTTTTTGACTTGGATGAAAAGTTTGACGAAAATGTGGTATAAAGATGGACGATTTAGCGACTTGGATGATCAAATCGGCAGGACGTATACATAGACGATTTTCAAAAGAAAATAAAATTTTGAACGTATTTTTCGAAAATGTGTCCTAGGCTGTTTTTTATTTTGGATGACTTGTGACTTAGATGAAAATGGACTTAGATGTTTCTTTAGATTATGCCCCTCCACGTCTACAGGTTATAGAAAGGAAGGGAGGAGGGCTATTCTTTATGTATTATTATTGACAGATTATAAGTGCTTACTGTGGTGGATTAATGATTGTATATGTGGAGGGGCATAATTAAAAAAAACTTCTAAGTCCCCTTTTCGCCTAAGGCCCTAAACATTGAAAGTATAAGCAGGAAAAATGTCCATTATCAAAAAAAATGTCCAAAAGGAGTTTTTTTAAAAAATAACGGCCTGCCTCTACGTTCAGCTGTTTAAATGCCCAGACCACTACTACATCTAAACTTACACCATATAATCAACCTAAAAAAAAGCCTAAGCCCCAAACGCCCAAAACAAGGGCTTTTAGGTGAAGGAGGAGACAGTCCTTCGCCTAAAAACTGGATTCTGTAACTGGTATCTGTCAAAAACAACACCGGTTACAGAATCCACCCCCACTACAATGATCCGGGCAATAGGGAGCCCAAGCCCTCCTGCCCCATCGAACCGCAACCCCCGTCAATGATCGGGGCAAGAGGGAGTCCAAGCCCTCTTACCCCGGCGAGCTGTGATCCCCCTGACAATAATCGGGGCAAGAGGGAGCCCAAGCCCACTTGCCCCGGAGAGCCGCAGCCCCCCCACCGACATCGGGCCAGGAGGGAGCCCAAGCCCTCCTGGCCACGTGACACCCCCTACAAGATCAGGCAGGAGGGAGCCCAACCCCTCCTGCCCAGGTGACCACCCTATCCCCCCACTCCCACTAAGATCTGGGAAGGAGGGATCCCAGGCCCTTCTGCTCCATCACAACCCTTACAACCATCCTCCCAAACCCGTGATCTGCCTGCCAAAAACCTCCCCCCACCCGCTGACCCGTGAGACCCCTCCGCCGACACCGCAACCATACCCCCAACCCCCTAGTAACTGAAAATAATTGGCTGGATAGACAGGTGCCAAGCCCATCTGTCCAGCAGGCCAGCCATCCCTTGAATGGCTGGCCTTAGGGCCTGATTGGCCAGGTGGCTCAAACCCTGACCATAGGCACCTGGGCCAACCGGAATAGGCCCAGTAGCCTTAGGCCCCTCCTGTGGGCAGGGCCTTAGGCAAATAATTGCTTGTAACTGTTCAAAGTATAAGAACTTTTTCTCTGCTAGTTTGCAGCAAAAAATTTTGTTTTCCACTGGAATTTACAATATGCAATGATTGGGTGGTGAGGCAATTTTCTCTTGGGGCTGTGGCTCCATGTTGTTGCCTTCGTATCTCTGAGCATATTTTTGAATTCTAAGTGTGTGTTCTAGAAGTATTAATTTCACTATTATAACTATTGAGTGATTTTTTTGACTTCTGTATATTTCCCTTTAATCACTCTTCTCAGTAGAGTGCTAGTGTTTTGGTTTTCCCCATATATATTTGGATTAGTTAACTTTGGCAAGGTAGTTCCTATCTACTTTGCTCATACAATCTTTTAGCAGATTTATATTGGAGACATACAGATTTAAGCAGTTCCTTAGGAGACAGAGAATATCCAATTGTAGAGCCACAGGTAAGTTTACCATCATATAACACCGCTTTGAAACATACAGCATGCTGCTCCGGCTCTGCTTGCAGTAGCCGTAAGAACCTCACTGAGCTAATCTTAGCTGCACGCAGCACACTAATCAGCACTAACGTGGAAAAGAGCTACTAACTCCAATGTAAGGCAAAATTCAAAAACACTTTCTTTTCTCAGTAACATTCTTCCAAAAGAAATGAGCTTTCACACCCATAGTAATCAAGAACCAAATAGCAGCAAAGCAGAAAAGTTAAATGCAAATCTAAACTTATAGTTTTAGCTGATTTGCATGGCTTCAGCTGGTTCCTGAAACTCTGGTATGCCTGTACTAATCTCCATAGCTTCAGGCTGTGGGAGAAACTCTGACCCTGGACAGAGAGGAGATTCTCCTTCCTCTTGCATGTCCCAGTCAGAAGGGAAATCTCTGGAAGGGGACTCACACTGGACTTCATCTGGCTCCTGGACTGTCTGTGCTCAGACCAATTCTCCTTGCCCTGCCCCCAGCTTCCTTCCTGGTCTGCAGCTTCCTGGACTCTGAGGCTCTCATAGCTCTGCCTTCCGTGATCCTGTCTCTCCTCATTTCCATCTGACTTCCTGTACTCTGACCTGGCCTTTTAGGGGCTCAATGCCATGCCCCCTAACTCAGGGTGAGAAAAAAGGCTTAGAAATTACACAATTCAGGGAAGGCTTCCTTTTCATGCTTCAACAGCACTCTGCCTTAAAGGGACAGGACTACATACCTGCCACAGTGCAAATCCTGGCTATTAAGAGACAAAAACTCTGAATTAGCTCTGGATTTGTCACGGGGAGTATTACAACAATCCTAACCCTTGTATAATAACAAGATATATAAAGAAAAATTCTATAACTACATGCCTGTACTTACACATGCTTTCATCATGTAAAATGCAAGAATATAAAATTTCCATGGCTGCTATCATGCTTGTATTCCAGGTCTTGTCATATCTGGTCAGGCAAAATTGATGTTTTAGCCATCATGCTGTGGCTTTCTTCATGGTAATCTGTGAGGTCTACTGTACAGTTTGTCTTTATATATAGTGGGTCCTCAAACCTGATTGGCTGAGGCTTGAAGAAAGTCTATTGGTCACCAATTTGAATTTTGGTGGGAAAATCAGTTGTACTCTTTTGCCCCTTTCGCTATTTAATAGGGTTAGGACTAAAGAGGACTGTGAAGATTTACAAAGGGACCTGAACAAACTAGGGGAGTGGGCGATGAGATGGCAGATGAAGTTCAATGTAGAGAAAGGTAAAGTCTTACACGTAGGAAACAGAAACCCTAGGTACAGCTACACGATGAGAGGGCTTTTATTGAGTGAGAGTTCCCAAGAAAGGGATTTGGGGGTAATAGTGGACATGACAATGAAGCTGTTGGCACAATGCACAGCGGCTGCTAAGAAAGTGAACAGAATGCTAGGAATAATCAAGAAAGGTATTACAAGCAGAACGAAAGAAGTTATCCTGCCGTTGTATCGGGCAACGGTGTGCCCGCATCTGGAGTACTGCATCCAATATTGGTCGCTGTACCTAAAGAAGGATATGGCGATACTCGAGAGGGTTCAGAAGAGAGCGACACGTTTGATAAAAGATATGGAAAACCTTTCATGCGCTGAAAGATTAGAGAGACTGGGGGTTTTTTCGCTGGAGAAGCGGAGGCTTAGAGGGGATATGATAGAGATTTACAAGATCACGAAGAGGGACAGATTCTTCAAATTTTCGACAACTACAAGAACGAGAGGGCATTCGAAAAAATTAAAAGGGGACAGATTCAGAACCAATGCTAGGAAGTTCTTCTTCACCCACCTGGAACGAGCTTCCAGAGGGAGTGATATGACAGGGTAGGTATTGGAGTTCAAGAAGGGATTGGACAATTTTCTGAAGGAAAAGGGGATAGAAGGGTATAGCTAGAGGGCTACTATACAGGTCCTGGACCTGATGGGTCGCCACATGAGCGGACTGCTGGGCATGATGGACATTAGGTCTGACCCAGCAGAGGCACAGCTTATGTTCTTATGTTCTTATGATGAGTTTAAAGATGTTCTCCCTATGAAACTGGGTTATATGCTCTCTTAGGTTTCCACAGCTGGATTCAAGTTTGTTGCAGTTTCGGGGTCTTGCTGTGTCTGGTCAGGTAAAAATGCAAGGTTAATTAGAACTTATAAGTACAAGTGCTCTAGGTTGCTATTGTATAAGGGTATGTGTAAATGCAAGGTGATGTACAGATGGGTGGGCAGGACATGGGCTTGTCTCCCACATATGCACTCATTTATGGAATACAGTCTCATGATTCAATAATTAATGTTTCAAGTGGTAACCCCATGGCATCTGATAGCAGGGCTTCTGGTGAGAATGAGATCATGAGTAGAAAATGTTCTTGAACATGTCTAGGGCTGGCCCTGGTTCTAATTTTTATTTATTTATTTGTACAGCAGGGATGTTTCATCAGTGTATGTCAATTAAAACCTAAGGCCTTAACTATATGTTTTCTCAGGATATCAGGCTTGTGTGCTTACAGTCGAACCAATTGACTCAAAGGATATGACACAATCCAATTTTATTTTATTTATTCAAATGTATTTTTATACCACAAAACTGATAACATGCTGTACCATTCAAAGTGGCTTATAGTATATCTGTAGCACTTGGGCAGTTGCCCTTGTTGAGCCCTTATGGCAGGCCTGAATAATGTTCCACTCATGGTCCATTATATCACTTGGCTAGTCACAGATTTAAAAAAAACACCCCACCAACAATCAGTTCTTCTCTGATAATAATGGCAATAAAATGTGATGTAAACAATTAAATAAGAGAGTGTAGCATAGTGGTTAGAGCTACAGCCTCAGCACCCTGCAGTTGTGGGTTCAAACCCTGCATTGTTCCTTGTGACCCTGGGCAAGTCACTTAATCCTCTATTGCCCCAGGCACATTAGATAGACTGTAAGCCCACCAGGATAGATAGGAAAAATGCTTGCGTACCTGAATGTAAACTAGTTAGGCTATAAGCAGTATATAAATACTAAAATAAAAATTAAATAAACCTTCATTTATAATTATTTTGTTCATTTCAAGTGGCATAACCTCTTGGCATTTGGACCCTGTATTTGAAAGTCCTGGACCCAGTACAAATGGCAAATTTCATTGGTGTACACTATGAGAAGAGCCATGTACAATAGCACTGGACAGCCAGGCAGAAAGAGTGATGTCACTCTCTTTCCTTCCTTGGAATCAGAAATGTAAATAAGAGAAACTGCAGCATCAGCCATGATATATCTAAACTTGCCAGAACCTCAGATTAGAAAAACATGTTTGTTGTGTGGTTTAGTCAGTGGCGTACCAAAGGGGAGGCGGTCTGCCCCGGGTGCACGATCCGGAACCTCCCGCGCTGCTTCAAACCGCACTTCAGCGCGGCTGCCTTACTTAGAGCAGAGACAGCAGCCGCGCTGAAGTGAAGAAGGTCCCACGATGACTGGGAAGAGGTCAGTGACGTCGGGGGGGGGGGGGAACGCAGCCACAGTCATCACGGGATCTTGCCGCAACTAACTGCGTCTGCCAGCCCAGCCCCCTCCGACATCACTTACCTCTTCCATCGGAGCAGAAGCAGTCATCGCGGGACCTTTGGGATGGAGAAAGAAAGGAGGTCAGGGTGGCATGAAAGGGTGTGGAAGGTGACAAAGGGGGGTCAGGGTGCTATGGAAACATGGTAAAGGGTGACAAAGGGGGGGTCAGGGTGCTATGGAAACATGGTGAAGGGTGGCAAAGGGGGGTCAGGGTGCTATGGAAACACGGTAAAGGGTGACAAAGGGATGCATGGTGGAGGGAGAGAAAGGGGCAGATGCTGAAGGAATTGCAGGGAAAGAGACATAAGGGGGAACGATATTGCATGGAATTGGGTTGTAGGGAGCGAAAGGGGGCATATGCTGATGGAAGTGGGGGGAAAGAGAGAGAAGGGGCAGATGACGGAAGTGGGGAGAAGGGGCTTCATTAGTCCATGACATTAACTTATTTTATCATATGGAGACTTATACATCAAATATTCCAATTATTTGTGGCCATCGACCTCATAAACCACTTAACAAATTTAATAATTTGCCCATCAGCAGTTGTGCCAATATTTCTGTAATTGATCATTATTCTTCTTCCCCAAAGTTCTCTACTTGTTCTACTTCTACCAATACAGCTCTTAATATTGGTTTAATTAACATTCGATCCTTTAAGACTAAATATCATTTAATTAAAGATCTTATTATCCATCATTCATTTGACGTATTATGCTTAGTAGAAACTTGGCTCAAGGATGGAGAAGAGGCTTATCTTTCATTTGCCTGTCCCTCGGGCTTCTCATTTTTTTTAAATCATCGCTCCTACAAACGGGGGGGGGGGGGGGGATTGGCAGTATTTGTACGTGACTCATTAATTCTTCATAAAACTCAAGAATCTACCGATTCTATTATTGAATCATTGCAATTTTCACTAAAATCAAATCCTAATTTAGACATACTACTAATCTATGCCCCCCCACCTATTAATAATAACACTCTTCAATCATTAGAATCATTGATCTTTGATTTTGGTTCATCCTCTATTAACCCATTAATCCTGGGGGACTTTAACATACATTTTGATGATCCAAATAACATTTACACTAAAGATATTCTTTCTCTCTTAAATCAAATTGATTTCTGCACACTTCTCTCCCACTCTACACATCAAGCTGGTCACATAATTGATATGGCCATTGCACCAGAGACAAGGACAAAATATTTTTCACTTAGTTCTTTTATATCAGTCCCATGGTCAGATCATTTTTTAATTCCAATAAAATACTTCTCTCCTACGGTTAAAAAAGAAAGTGTTGGTAAAATCATCAAATTTAGAGATATTAATAAATTGACTGCCAACCAACTAGCTGATAATTTCCATTTTATACCTTCTAACTCTAACTCTACTAAGGTAGATGATTATCTATCCTTATGGAACGAGAATATCCAACTTTTACTTGATGAAATAGTTCCAACTCAAACTAAATTTATTTCAGCTAGAAAATGTTCTAATCCATGGTTTACTGCGGAACTCACATTAATAAAAAAACAAATGAGATCCCTTGAACGTTGCTGGAGGAAAAACAAAACTCAAATTAATTTAGAAAAATTTAAAATTCATTCTAATTTGTACAAAGAAAAAATAAATCAAGCGAAAAAGAATTATTACACAAATCAAATTTTGAAAACTAAAAATGTTTCTACTCTATATAAAATATTAAAAACTATTTCTCCATCTTCTAGAAAATTGGATCAATGCTTAAATCAATTACCAACAGCACAAGAACTGGCAACTCATTTTGTCGAAAAAATTAAAAATATAAGAGAAAAATTTGTTATTAATGATGAATCTCTAATTGAACAAATGGAAAATATTACTTTCTCTGGGTTATCTGCAAAATGCACACAATTTCATCTTCCGTCCCTTGAGGAATTAAAATCAATAATCAAAACAATTAACAGCAGAGGTACGCAAAATGATTCTATTCCACCATTTATTTTTAAACAACATTTTGATTTTTTTGGATCATCTATACTTTTTTTAATCAAAGAAAGTTTACAGCAGAGCGCTATGCCATTGGCCTGGAAATCCTCCATTATCCATCCCATTATCAAAGACCATAAAATAAGTATTGAAGAGAAATCAAATTACAGACCTATTGCCAATATCCCATTTCTTGCAAAGATTATAGAGAAAATTGTTTTTAATCAAATATCTAACTATATAGAGCAAACAAACATTTTGCATCCCAATCAAACTGGCTTCAGGCAAAACCATTCCACTGAACATTCCCTTATAGGTATGACGTCCTCAATACTATACCATCTAGATCATCATTCTTCCGTCCTTCTGATTTCATTAGACCTCTCGGCGGCATTTGATACAATAGATCATAACCTTTTATTAAAAAGATTAGAATCTATTGGCATCTCCGAACAGGTCCTTCTTTGGTTTAGGTCGTATTTGGAAAACAGAAGTTCTATAGTTTCTTTCAAAGAATCCACATCTTTAAGTATCTCTACCTCTTATGGCATTCCTCAAGGTTCTATTTTATCTCCTCTTCTCTTCAATATTTTCCTTTCACCCCTTATGACTCTTTGTCAATCTATCGGTTTCACAGTATTTGCTTACGCTGACGATGTTCAACTTCTATATCCCCTCGATCCCAATAATCCATCTGAAATCTCCGCTATTAATGATAAACTCAAACAGGTTCATCACTGGTTGGACAAGAATAGACTATCCTTAAACATTAATAAAACCTACACTTTACTTTTTCCCTGGAAAGAAAACCACAAAATACTGGTCCCTATCAATATTCAGGGAATTGCGCTCAAACAAATAAACAAAATCAGGATTTTAGGAGTCATCCTAGATGAAAATTTAACTTATCACAACCACATTAGCTATGTGGTCAAAACTACTTTTTACAGGTTACGTCAAATCCGTTCTATATCAAAATTCCTCTGTCCCAAATCTTTAAACATACTAATCCATTCATTGATCATTTCAAAAATCGACTACTGTAATGCTTTATTTAAAGGAATGGCCCAAAAAGAAATCAGAAGACTACAGATTATACAAAATACATCTATTAAATTAATTATGGGGGCCAAAAAGTTTGATCATGTCACTCCTCTACTACAAAAGGCTCATTGGCTCCCAGTTGCGCACCGAATATTGTATAAATTAGCTTTACTCACCTTTAAATCACTGTTATATAAAACTCCATCATTTATTTATAAAGACTTAATTCCTTACTCTTCTCAAAAAACTTTACGATCTAATGAACAACTGTTATTGGTTATTCCTTCTCTAAAATTCATAAATACTCGAAGACAATATATCTTCACCGTTACTGCACCACAAACATGGAATTCTCTCCCACTATATTTAAGGGTAGAGAAAAATCTTGAAAAATTCAAAAGCCAACTTAAGAGCTTTCTTTTTAAAGACGCTTTCAATACTTAATTGAAATGCTAATTGCTCTTTATTACTTCCATTCATTCCAGTCACTTGAAGATTTCTTTTATAAATTTATTTTGTTTTTCCCCATCCTTTTGTAATTTTCCCTCAATGTTCTCTCCTTTCCTATTACAAATTGTATTTCTTGCCCCTCTATCCTAGTGTTTCCTGTAGTAATTTGTCTAGTATTTTAATGATTTTTATGTTTTTATTTATATTATTGTTATGGTTTTATCCTGTATTTTTCTGTATATGTAAATCGCTTAGTAATTATGATAGGCGATTAATCAAATATTGAATAAACTTGAAACTTGAAACTTGAAACTTGGCAGATGATGGAACTGGGGAGAGAGAAGAGGGCAGATGATGGAAGGAGGGGATAAATAAAAGGAGGGCACATGATGAGGGAAAAGGATTGAGTTAGGGAAATACTGGAGGGGGTGAGGGAAAGAGGTGGCAAGCTGTAGGTAGACAGTAAAAAAAGGAAATTGATGAGAGGGTAGTAAGAACATAATCTAGATGGATGCAGAAAATAAATTGAAAAGGAAAATGAGGGAAGAAAGGGATTGCAAAAGAGAGGTGTGGGAGAGGGAAGGAGAGGAGAGAGATGCCAGACCAATGGGGGTGAAAGGAGAGATGGAAGGGGCATTGAAGGAGAGAAGATGCCATATAGGGGCAGAGAGATGGCAGACAGTGGATGGAAGGAAGAGAGTAACAAGAAGATGAGGAATGCAGAAACCAGAGAAGACAAAGGTAGAAAAAAATTTTCTATTTATTTATTGCTTTAGGAGACATGTGTCACTGTTTCTGTGGTGTATGCAGAGTCCAGCTTCTTTCTGGTTCTGGTATTTCTATTTTATCCCCCCTTTTACAAAACTGTGGAGCGTTTTTTAGCGCCAGCCGTGGTGGTAGCAGCTCTGATGCCCAGAATTCTATGAGCGTCAGAGCTGTTACCACTGTGGCTAAAATCCACACTACAGTTTTGTAAAAGGGGGAGGGGTTAGTTTGTGATTACATATTCCATACTAGGCGAAGGTGTTTTCTGTGTTCTGTATGTTCGAAAGACATGGTTTTCTGTTAGGATTGACGGTGTAGGATTGATCTGTACTAGTCTGGCTTGTTTAGTTTTACAATGGGTGTATTGATGTTGTACTGCTCACTGCATATGTAAGATGCTGCCTTTTCCTAGGTACTCATGTGTGACGTGTGGATTGTTACTAAAAATCATGTTTTTTGTACAGATGGGGGAGGGGGTGTGCCATAAAATGATGGGCCCCGGGTGTCACATATGCTAGGTACACCACTGGGTTTAGTTGCTTGGTTTTCCTGGTCAGATCCCCTCCCATTTGGACTGTGATGTCACCAGGAATCATGTCACTGCTTCTGTGATGTCATGGTTCTATGAGAAGTTTCCTGTCCTTTGAATTGCCAGAGGCTCTGTTGGAGTTTGGTGTTTGCTATAAGAAGCATCTTCTGGTAGTTTCTTCAAAGCAGTTATCCAGAAAGAAGTCTGTATATTTTTTACAGATCTTCAAGAACTTTTTGATTTATTTTTTGAAGGAGAAAAAAAACCTTTGTAATCATCTGGAGGATTTTATTTCTACTAGGATAGGAAGATATATAAAGCAGGGGAAGAATTTAACCTTTTTCCCCTTCAGCCAAGTTTATTTTCCCACCAAAAAGTTGGGAGCAGGAGGGGTGCTCAGTCCCTCCTGCTCCTAGGCCTTCCACCCCCCAGCCCACCCCTGGTCAGCCCAGGTGGTCGGGCCCAGCCCATCCACCCCGGTATCTTTAAAATAGTTGGGAGCTGGAGGGGTGCCAGGTCCCTCCTGCTCCTATGCCAAGCTTCGGGAGCAGGAGGAAAGTCCTCTCACTCCTGCTCCTCCGTCCGGCCGCCGCCCATCATCTGATACACGGGGAAGGGCCTAAGGCACTGATTGGCTCAAGCTCCTCCCAGACCCCTCCAAGGGAAGAGCCCGAGGCACCTCAGCCAATCAGTGCCTTAGGCCCCTCCCCGTGCATCAGATGATACGCCAGGGTGGGGCCTAAAGCTGCTATTGGGCAGCAGCTGTACGGAGGAGCAGGAGCGAGAGGACTTTCCTCCTGCTCCCGAAGATTGGCATAGGAGCAGGAGGGTACGGGCACCCCTCCTGCTCCCAAAGATGGAGGGAGCCTTTGGGAGCCTTGTCACAAGGAGCAGGAAGGACTGGGAACCCATCCTCTCAACTATTTTAAAGGTACTGGGGTAGGTGCGCCGGGCTCGACCGCCTGGGCCGACCAGGGGTGGGCTGGGGGATGGAAGGTCTAGGAACAGGAGGGTCTGAGCACCTCTCCTGTTCCCAATTTTTTAGTGCCGGAGGGTGGGGAGGTGAGCCGTGCCGGGAGGGGGGCGATGGCCGTGCTTTGCCGTGCTGAGCCGAGCCAAGGGAGGGCGAGGGAGAGATCAGGGCACAACAGGGCAGGCAGGAGAGATCAGGGCCTGGGGGAGCCAGCATGGCCGGTGTGTCAGGCCGGAGGGTGGGGCTTGTATAGGCTCTCCTGCCTGCCCTGCTCTGCCCCAAACTCTCTTGCCTGCTCGCCGGACACTCCTGTTCTCTGCCACCGTTCCCCGCAGTGCAGGCCCACTTTAAACCCATGGGCTTGCACTGAAGGGAATGGCGGCAGAGAGCAGGAAATTCAGGCAGGAGAGATCGGGGCCGAGCCCTGACAGCAGTGTGAGCAGCATCCAAAATAATAAAAAATAGTCTCACAGAACTTGTTAAAAACCTTTTTATAGCAATCTTTTATTTTTTATTCAATTTTCTATACCGTTCTCCCAAGGGAACTCAGAACGGTTTACTTAAATTTATTCAGGTACTCAAGCATTTTCCTTGTCTATCCCAGTGGGATCACAATCTATCTAATGTATCTGGGGCAATGGTGAATTAAGTGACTTGCCCAAGGTCACAAGGAGCAGTGTGGGTTTGAACTCACATCCTCAGGGTGCTGAGACTGTAGCTTTAACCACTGTGCCACACTGCTCCTCCATAACAATTTTGTACTTTCTCATACTAGGTCCAGAAGATGTCCTGTGGATATCAAGAAATTCATAATCTGATAGAATGTTAGATGTTTTTATCTCTTCTTATCTCTCTTTTAAAATCAAGGTATGACTTATTTATTTATTTATTTTAAAAATTGCTATATCATTTAAAACCTAAACAGTTTACATGATATCACATATATAAGTTTATAAAACAAAATAAAAACACATAAACATAAGTATCAGCAGCAGGAAAATTGATACCAGGAAAGTTCAATACGAGCAATTACATACAGAATTTCAAAATATCAGGAGTCAAGAGGAATCAAGGTCTAGAAAAAGGCATTTACAAATAGTGCCTTTTTCACTACATTTCCGTATTCACCCCACAAGTGAGTTCCACAGTTTCACCCCTGCGCAACATAAGGTCATTACACTGGTTTCAACATATTTTGGGTTTACGTTTGCCTTTAATAAGGCTGAATTCTCAGAGTGCAATGTTCTATTCGGTAGATAGTTGACCATCTTACTCTTAAATAGTTCAGATATAATGCCATACAGGAAATGAAGACAAATCATCACTGCTTTGTATTGAACTCAGAATGCAACTGGAAGCCAATGTAATTGTTGGAGATAGGGTGTAATGTGAACATATTTCAACGTTCCCATTATCAATCTGGCCGCTCCTATCATTTAATTAGAGTTCTGCTTTGGCTCACATATTGATAATCGCGGTATCTAATGTAATAAAAGCCTAAGCACGCATGCGCACGCTTACCAGCGTGTTCCCGTTTTCCGTGCGCTGTAGGTCCCCGCAACTAGGAGTGTGCATGTGCGCTTCCACGCATATCTCTCTCTCAAGGCGGATGTTGGCTTCAGGCGGCTTTTGGCGTCTGCAGGCCGCGGCGGCTTGAGGCGGCTGTCGGCGGAGGGCACACGTGAGGTAAGGGGTGCTGCTGAACAGGGGAAGAGACGGGGGAGAAAAAGGAAGGGAGGCCTATTGCTGGATGGGGAGCAGGAAAGAGGTGCTAGGGGGAAGAAAAAGGAAGGGAGGCCTACTGCTAGATGGGGGAGCAGGAAAGAGGTGCTGATGGACACGGGAAGAGACGGGGGTGGGGAAGAAAAAGGAAGGGAGGCCTACTGCTGGACAGGGGGACAGGAAAGAGGTGCTGCTGGACAGGGGGGAGATTAAAAAAAGGGAGAAGGGCTGCTGCTGGATAAGGGGAGCAGTGAAGGGGTGGTGGTGGACACAGAGAAGGTAAAAGGAAGGGAGAATGGGTGGACAGCTGAGGAAAAAGAAAGACAGAAAGAAAGACAGAAATACAGAAAGTGGCTAAGGAGAGAAAGAGAGAAAGCAATAAAGACAGACACACACATATTCTAGCACCCGTTAATGTAACGGGCTATAAGACTAGTATCAAATACACACAAACACACTGACTAAATCCTTCCCAGCTGCAATGCAGTTTCCCATCATATCCCCCTCCCCCAAGGGCAGCTCCATAAGGGGACATCTGGTTCCTGTGATGGGATGTACACCTTGTCACATCTTTTTTAGCTTTCTTTATAGGTGTTTTGCATCTAACTCGATCTGGTTCTCACAAATGGGGAGAATATCTCTAATGTTCAAGTGGGAAATAGTGATCATCAAACAGTTTGGAGGGCAGCCACACAAAACTCAAAGTTTTAGATTTCAAATGTACAGACTTTAGTAAAATGGGAGTGTACCTAAAGAAAGAGCTGTTAGAATGGCAGGACATAAGGGAAGTGGAAAAACAGTGGGCTAAGCTGAAAGGAACAATAAAAATGGCTACTGACCTTTATGTGAGGAAAATAAATAAAAAACAAGAAAAAAAGGAAACCAATATGGTGTCAGAGAAAATAAATGCAAAAGAGTTGGCGTTCATGAAATATTAAAAAACTCAAGAAAAGAAGTACAGAAAGGACTACCAGATAAAAATGAAAGAAGCCAAGAGAGAGATATATCTAGTAAAGGCACAAGCAGAAGAGCAAACGGCTAGAAATGTTAAGAAGGGAGACAAAAATGTCTTCAGATATATTAGTGAAAGGAGGAAGATGAAAAATTGAAAAGCGAGACTAAAAGATGATATGTGGAGAGTGATGAGGAAAAAGCAAACATGCTAAACAAATACTTCTGTTCTGTGTTCACAGAAGAAGATCCTGGAGAAGGACTGGGATTCTGTGGCAAAGTTACACACACGAATGGAATAGATATTGTGCAATTCATGGAAGACAGTGTTTATGAACAACTTGAAAAATTGAAGGTGGACAGATGGGATCAATCCCAGGATATTGAGGGAGCTCAGAGAGGTTCTGGTGGGTCCTATTAAAAAATTGTTCAATAAATTTTTTGAGACAGAACTGGTTCTTGTGGATTGGAGAACAGCGGATGTGGTCCCTATTCACAAAAGTGGTTGCAGAGATGAAGCGGAAAACTACAGGCCCGTAAGACTCACTTCTGGTTATTGGATCCACTTCTGTTATTGGATCCGCTTCGACCTGGTCACAGCGGCAAAACATCGGACCAGAACATTGGCCATGCCACTAAACTTCCGAAAAGGGAATTACAAAGGGATGACATTCATGGTGGGGAAGAGGATAAGCACTGTAAAAACGCTAGAGCAAGCATGGTCCCTTTTTAAGGACACAGTCACCGAGGCGCAAAATCTATATATACCATGTATCACCAAGGGATCCAAGAGGAAAAAGAACAGGGAACCGGCGTGGCTCACTGTAGCGGTGAAGGAAGCGATCAGAGACAAGACCTCATTTAAGGAATGGAAAAGATCAAAAACGGATGAAAACTGGAAAAAGCACAAACAACATCAAAGCAGGTGCCACAAGGTGGTAAGAAGGGCCAAAAAAGACTATGAGGAAAAAATAGCCAAGGAGGCGAAAAACTTCAAGCCGTTCTTTCAATATGTTAAGGGGAAACAACCGGCGAAGGAAGTGGTGGGGGCCGTTGGATGACCATGGAATAGAGAGCGCTAAAGGAGGACAAAGCCATCGCCGACAAATTGAACAGATTTTTTGTGGTCTGTCTTTACCGAAGAGGATATATTCAACATACTGCAAGCTGACAGGCTATATGCAGGAAATGAGGATGGGAAACTGACAGGAATGACGGTCAGTCTAGAAGAGATATGCAGGCAGATTGATAGGCTTAAAAATGATAAATCCCTGGGACCGGATGGCATCCATCTAAGGGTGATCATTTACCGAAACTCATTAACGACAACCTACAACTTAATTCTAGGAGACCTCAACCTCCACCTCGAAAACCAATCCCACAAACAAGTTGAAAACTTACTAGCATACTTCGAGGCCCTAACACACAAAATACTAGACCCTCAAACCACACACGAAAAAGGACACCAACTCGACATTGCAGCCTACATGTTGCAACAGCCCAATCAACCAGAAATCCACATATCAAATGGATACTGGTACCAATCCCTATGGTCTGACCATTATACGTATTCCTTCAAAATCAACTGGACCAAAAACAAAAGCAAACCAATTACACAAAAAATAACTTACAACTCACGTCAATACATCGACCCCACCAAATTCTGGACAAAAACAGACACCATAATCCAAGACTACAACCCCAAAGACTTTATCTCTCAATGGAGTCTTCTAAGTACAGCAACCCTAGATGAGCTAGCTCCAGAACAATCCAAAACCAGAATCCATAGAAAATCAGACAAATGGTTCGACAATGAACTACTCCAACTCAAAAGACAATGCAGATAACTAGAAAGAAAATGGAGAAAAAGTAACCAAGATTCTACAAAAACAGCATGGAGAACACTGCACCAAAAATATAAACAAAAGCTGAAAGAAAAAAGAAAGACATACTACACATAGCAAGTAGGAGAAGGATCCCAAGACACAAAAAAGCTATTCCAGTTACTAAAAGAACTCACAGACACCACACCATATCTGACCAATAACAACTCCCCCCTTCTCCCAGCTACCGTATTAGCCACAATGTTCAAAAATAAGATCGCAAATATCACAACCACATTTAATGGAATACCTACTCACCTAGAAGAAATCTCAACTCCTCCCACAGAGAAAGAATCAGTAGCAACAGATAGAACCTGGACTCACTTCTCACCGATACAATGGTCAGACTTCAACAAACTATATAACAAATACAGTCACAGAGTATATGAACTTAATCACTGACCACCATATCTATTGAAAACCTCCAGTACGCTATTCCGCACTCTGCTTCTAGAATGGATACAATCCCTACTCACAGATGACCAGTTCCCACAAAACCTCAGCAAAATCATCATAACTCCAATCCTAAAAGACCCCAAAGAAGCAACGGACCAACCATCCAACTACAGACCCATAGCCTCAATCCCACTTTATGTCAAAATAATGGAAGGCCTAGTAGCTAAAGCCCTTAAATGTATACCTAGAAAACCACAACATACTCCACCCCACATAGCCTGGCTTCAGAACCAACTACAGCACTGAGACCCTACTAGGAACACTCATGGACATCGCAAGACAACACCTCTGCATAGATAAGAAAACGATGATCATACAACTAGACTATGACATCCTCTTACAAACTCTAGACTCAAAAGGAATTACAGAAAAAGTACTAACATGGTTTAAAGGATTCCTATAATCCAGAACTTATAGAGTCAAAACAAACAAAGAAAACTCAGAATCATGGTCCAACCCATGTAGAGTGCCACAAGGATCACCCCTATCTCTCACACTCTTCAACCTATACATTGCCTCCCCAAGCTCCTACCTAGACAAACTAGGTATTACCTCCTACAGCTACGCAGATGATATCACCATACTCCTCCCCTTCGACCAACTTGAGCCCTCCATGATAGCACAATACACGGAACACTTGAAACAGTAGCAACATGGATGAAAGAACTGAAACTAAAACTTAACCTGGACAAAACTTCATCCTCCTTGAAAACAGCAAAACCCCAACCTTGACTAACCTAGTAATAAACTCAATCTCATACCCCATTCAACCCATGCTAAATCTCCTCGGAGTGCTGATAGACAGAGGCTGTACCATGCAACCACAAATCAACAAAATAATAAAAACATCATTCGCCACTATGAGAAACCTAAGACAAGTTCAAAAATTCTTCGACAGAAAACAATTCCAACTCGTGGTTCAATCACTAATCCTAGGCCTAATAGATTACCGCAACATACTATATCTCCCCTGCCCAGCAACAACGATAAAACAACATCAAACAATACATAACATAGCCCTAAGACTCATCTATTCGTTGAGAAAATACAACCACATCACAGAGGCATACCATGACTCACACTGGCTCCCAATACGAGCCAGAGTACACTTCAAATTCCATTGCCTACTATTCAAAGCTATAAACGGAAATAGCCCTATCTATTGGAACAACCGACTAACTCATTCCACCTCAAACAGACACAGAAGAACCCACATAATATTCACACACCCGCCAACCAAAAATGTCAAACGGAGAAAATATATGACAACCTATTGGCCACCATAGCAGCGAAACTGGACCGACAACTCACCAATCTGCTGACTTCGACCAGACTACAAAGCCTTCAAAAAAGAAACAAAAACCCTACTCTTCAAAAAATACATAAAACCATTATAACATAACCAATAATGTTCCGAATCCTGCCTACATTAGCAAATTAGAAAATGTTCAAATTATTCTTAAGTACTTCTTAATATCTTTTCAATATGTACTTCTTAAGATCATAACAACTCTTATGTAATCCGCATTGAACTGCAAGGTAAAGGCGGAATAGAAATCACTAATGTAATGTAATATAATGTATTCACTTATCTACTGCAGGTATTTTCTCTGGGCTTGAGCACAAACTTGATTATTTAATTTTAAGATTTAAAAGCTGTTGACTGTGTTTCTCTAGACCTGAACATAGACTTTATTAGTATTTAATTATTGGGAATTCCAGCAGAATTTGAATCATAGTGTCTCAATTGATAGGCCCTCCTATAGAACTGCTGATAGGGATCTTGGTAACTCACTGTCTTCCAGGTGCTGTTCTGCAAGGATCTGAAATATTTTTTCTCTTGATTTGAGCACTGACTTAAATATTTAAATTATTAGGATTTAAAACAGCAGTGTTTTCTGGGCTTGAGCACAATCTTGATTAGTTAATTTTGAAATTTTAAAACTGTTGACTGTGTTTCTCTAGACTTTATTAGTATGTATTTAATTATTGAGAATTAACTTTAAGAACAGTGTAGTGTCTTCTGTCTTCTAACCTAGCCCCCCCCCCCCCCCCCCCGCACGGGGGAACTAAAAACAAACAAAAAAATCAAGCCTTCTCTCCTTTTCTTTTTCTGCTTAGCTCTGTCATTAGAGGGGATAAACTCTTCTGTAATGATGAACAGCACCTTACCATGGAAGGAAAAAGAATCCTAGCTGGGAAATTCAGGCAATATGTTTCTAGGCATTTAAACTAGAAGGTGGGGGTGGCATATGTATGGAGGATACTTCCGGTGGCCACCCCCATCAAAAGACAAGATTTAATGATGGTAAATATAGCAATGAAAATAACAATATTAGCAATTCACTTCCTAGCAATGCAAAAGGAAATGAGTTGAAATTAAAAACTATACAAAAAATGAGATTGTTGAGGAATATTAGCTGGAAAGCAATGACCACAAATGCCCACAGTCTAAGCAACAAAAATGGATCTACAAGCCCTGATGTTAGAGGCAGACTTGGATATTGTTATCACAGAGACATGGTTCATTGATTCTTATGGATGGGACGCCAACATACCGGGCTATAATCTTTTTAGGAAAGAAAGAGATGGTCGAAAAGGTGGAAGAGTAGTTCTCTATGTAAAGACAGATATCCAAGTGACTGAAATACAGGGGGCCTGGGGAAAAGAAGAAGTGATATAGATTATTTTGAAAAGAAAAGATGGAACCTCTATCCACTTGGGAGTTGTCTACAGACCTCTGACTCAATCGCAGCAAATTGACAAAGATCTGATTACAGATATACAAAAGTTGGGAAAGAAAGGGAAGGGTAATTTCAACCTGCCAGATGTGGACTGGAAAGTTCTGACTGAGGAATTGGAAACAAGTAGGGAGATCACGGATAATTTTCAAGGGCTCTGCTCAGACAAATGGTGACAGAACCCACGAGGGAAAAAGCAATACTGGATCTGGTACTCACAAATGGAGAAAGTGTCTCTAATGTCTGAGTGGGGGCCCACCTGGGAAGCATCATACGGTTTGGTTCGATATTACAGCCAAAATGGAGGATGGCCACACAAAACTCAAAGTCCTGGATTTAAACGTAAAGACTTTAGTAGGGTGGGAGATTACCTGAAGAAAGAGCTGATTGGATGGCAAGACATAAGAGAAGTGGAAAAACAGTGGTCCAAGTTGAAAGGTACAAAGAGTTACTGACCTTTATGTGAAGAAAATAAATAAAAATAAGAGAAAAAAGGAAACTGATGTGGTTCTCCAAGCTAGTGGCAGAAAAAATAAAGGCAAAAGTATTGGCATTCATGAAATATTAAAAAAAAACCTCAAGAAGAGGAGTACAGAAAGAAATATTGGATGAAATTGAAAGAAGTCAAGTGAGAGATATGCCTGGTGAAAGCACAAGTGGAAGAGCAAATGGCTATAAATATAAAAAAGGGAGACAAAATTTTTTTTCAGGTATGTTAGTGAAAGGAGAAAGACAAAAAGTGGAATTATGAGTCAGAAAGAAGGTATGAACCACTATGTGGAGAGTGGTGAGGACAAAGCAAACATGCGAAACAAATACTTCTGTTCAGTATTCACAGAAGAAAAACATAGAGAAGGACCGCAATTGGTTAGCAAAGTTACACCTGAGAATGGAGTGTATACCACACCATTCACGGAAGAAAGTGTTTATGAACAACTTGAAAAACTTAAGGTGGACAAAGCTATGATTGTCACACTGGTTTTTATCATTACCACTGTGTGATGCTCATTTTTATTGTGCTTTAGTGCCTTATCAGTATCATACTAGTCCCCTGAGGAAGGTTTTTTGCCAAAACTGGCCAGTGTTCCCTCTAAGGTGAGCGCATGAGCGATCGCTCACTATTTTCAGTGGCGTCGCTCATACGCTTTCCCCTGTCGCTCACTTGAGGGAGGTGAGAGGAAGTGGCGGCAGCGGCAGCATTTTCCAAAGTTTAAAGATGCAGCGGCGGCTCCTCTCAAGATCCCCGACTGCATCGGACTTCGTGAGAGGAGCCGCTGCCACGTCTTCAGTGGCTACCAAGGGGGGGGGGGGGCGGTCCGCTCCGGCTGTGCACATCCCCTAAGGCTGCAGTCGGAGAGGAAGTTCGGGCCAGCTAATTGCTGCCTTGCTGGGTGGAACTTCCTCTCCGACGGCAGAATTGACGTCGGGGGAAGCAGAGAGAGCTTGGGGCAGCCGCGGCGGTGGCTTTGGGGCCTGTTTCCCCCCGATGGTTGCGGCGGTGGTTTTGGGGCCTGTTTCCCCCGATGGTGGCAGCAGTGGCTTTGTGGAGGGTAGGGAGCAAGAAAGAGGGCAGGCAGGGAGACAGAAGGGAAACAGAAAAAAAGAAAGGGGGCATCAAGAGGAAAAAAAAGAAAGAAAGAGCAAGGAGAGAGGAAGAAAAAGTTGGGGGAGGGAATGAGGTCTGGAGGAGAGGAAGCATACAGGCTGAAAGAAGGGAAGAAAGATTGGATGCACAGTCAGAAGATGAAAGTGCAACCAGAGACTCATGAAATCACCAGACAAGGTAGGAAAAATGATTTTATTTTAAATTTAGTGATCAAAATGTGGCTGAATTTATATATGCTGTCTATATTTTGCACTATGGCCCCCTTTTACTAAACCGCAATAGTGTTTTTTAGCGCAGGGAGCCTCTGAGCGTCGAGAGCAGCGCTGGGCATTTAGCGCAGTTCCCTGCGCTAAAAACTGCTATTGTGGTTTAATAAAAAGGAAGGGGGGTATATTTGTCTATTTTTGAATGGTTGTTACTGAGGTGACAATGCATGGAGTCATCTGCCTTGACCTCTTTGAAAAAAACCCAGAATAGGAATGATAATTAACATTTTCTCAGCGTATAGTGTGCTTTGTGTTTTTTAATTTTATTGTTGGTAGATCATTTTGACTTGGTCATTTTAAAGTAGCTCGCAAGCCCAAAAAGTTTTTGCACCCCTGAGCTAGAGCGTTGAAGCTGTGTATTTCTATTTTATCCCCCCTTTTACAAAACTGTGGAGCGTTTTTTAGCGCCAGCCGTGGTGGTAGCAGCTCTGATGCTCAGAATTCTATGAGCGTCAGAGCTGTTACCACCGTGGCTAAAATCCACACCACAGGTTTGTAAAAGGGGGAGGGGTTAGTTTGTGATGACATATTCCATACTAGGCGAAGGTGTTTTCTGTGTTCTGTGTGTTTGAAAGACATGGTTTTCTGTTAGTATTGACGGTTTAGGATTGATCTGTGCTGGTCTGGCTTGTTTAGTTTTACAATGGGTGTATTGATGTACTGCTCACTGCAATATGTAAGATGCTGCCTTTTCCTAGGTACTCATGTGTGACGTGGCTTGTTACTAAAAATCATGTTTTTCATACAGATGGGGGGGTGCCAAAAAATGATGGGCTCCGGGTGTTACATATGCTAGGTATGCCACTGTATGTAAAGATACCAGAAAGCTGGCGAAGCAAAAACTTTAAGTAAATTGTTATTCTTCTAAGTTTTGAGTATTTAACCCTCCCACAATCTCACGGGCACTCGTTTCAAGTTTCAAGTTTATTGAGATTTTGATTTAAACGCAATATCAAATATTTTCAATGCGTATAACAAAAATAAATTTGGGGAAATAAATAAAATCATTTGAACAATAAACATACAAACATATCCATAGATGATTAAAAATACATAAGGAGTACAAGGATAAACTACATTTGTTTAAAAATGCGTCCTCCGCACCTGCTCATAAATTTGTGGAGTATGTAATTTGTCGCTCATGCATATTTTTTTTTGCACACACCTCATCAATCCTTAGAGGGAACATTGTGACCACACAGAAGAGAGGTTTCTCTCCTCTTTGGACTGTTTTATGGACTAATAAATATATTGCATTTTGTTGGTTTAAGTCAAGACTTCTTGCTTGCATCTCTTTGTGTACTTGTTGTGTTATCGAGGCAAGTTTGTTGCTTTTCTCTCTTTTTTTTTCAGCTAAGTTGAGCAGCCAGATAGGCCTGCTATTTATGCGGGTCTGTCTTTGGCTGCAATAACTTCACTGATCAACTGATGAACATCAACTGACTATGTTAAAAGCAGTTAAAAATAGAAAGGAAATTCAATGCCAGTTGCGAGATGTGGCCTGGCATTGAATTTCCAAATTCACTGCCGACCGCGGGAGTTGGCCCTGCTAAATATCGTGGTCTGAATATCAGACCCATCAAATTTGATTTTCACTGTGAGTCTGAGTATTGGTCTTACAGCTCTTTTCTTTTTTCAGATTTTGCCCTGATCTGTTAATACAAATGTTTGCTATCATTATAATGAATTGTCTCTAGAACAATTTTGGAAAGTATGCTTTTAGTCATTAAAATGATGTTATATATTTACAAATCCATGTTGATTTAATTACGTGCTTTTTTTAGTGCTTGGGATGGTTAGTAAATGTTTAATAAAGTCTCTTAAGAAAACTGAAATGTTGCAGAAATGTATTATGTTGTCCAGCAACCATAAGTGTGATTCATAGAGAATAAGCATCATATGGCTTGCTATCCTAAAACAGAGTGCAGTGAATTAATACATGACTTGTTGCTCATCTGTTTGAAAAATGTTAACTTATTTGCATAGTGGTATGCTTAAAACACTGAGCAACAGTGGCATATTTTTTTATTTGCAGATGTGATATACAATGTTCTCAAATCATGCACATTAGGCCAAAGAAGTTATTTGTTTTAACCAGAGCAAACAATGATTTCCATTATGTACCTGTTGTAACACCTTAGGCACGCAGCAAGGAAGCAATACAAGGGCCCAGGGCCAAGGACATTGAGCAAGGACTTTGTAAAAAAGGGATCGGGGCTGAATGGGAATTTTTGGGAAAAGGACCTAAGGATGCAATGCAGAGGATCAGGGCCAAGGACATTGAACAAGGGCACTGTAAAAGAGGGCTCAGGACTGAGTTGAAATTTTTTGAAAAAGGACCTAACGATAAATCGTAGGAGTCTAGGGCACAAATGACATTGGTAAGCAGGACTAAAAGAGAACAACGGATTCCAGAGGGACAACCAAAAATGGGGAAACAAGCTGAGGACAAAACAGATACACTACAGGAGGAGGATGACCGAGACGAGGCTTGGGGACTAGCAACTCACAAGGGGGACGCCAGGAGTGCCAAACTACGAGGAAAACCAGCAAGAAAGGCGAACAACCGGGACTTACATTGTTTGTACACTAACGCTAGGAGCCTAGGGGCTAAAATGGGAGAGCTGGAAGTATTAGCCTGCAAAAAGGGCCTAGACATAATTGGAGTCACAGAAACGTGGTGGACTGATGACAATAAATGGGATGTAGCCTTACCAGGGTTCAAACTCTACAAGAGAGATAGGTCACACAAAAAGGGTGGAGGAATAGCGCTATATATAAAAGATTCCATACCTTCAACCAGAATGGAAACAACAGTAAGGGCGGATGACTTGGAATCATTATGGGTTAAGCTACCAGGAGGAACAGGAACAGACATAAAATTGGGTCTGTACTATCGCCCACCTGGACAATCGGAAGAAATCGACCAGGACCTGGAGGCCGAACTGAGGCAGTTATGCAAAAGCGGAAGTGTGTTGGTGATGGGGGACTTCAACTACCCGGGAATAGACTGGAGCATCGGACACTCAAACTGTATGAGGGAGACCAATTTCATGGAGGTCACGAGGGACTGTTCATGGAACAGCTGGTCACGGAACCAACACGGGGAGATGCCACTCTTGACCTAATCTTCAACGGACTAGGGGGACCCGCTAAGGAGGTGGCAGTACTAGCCCCACTAGGAAACAGCGATCACAACACGATCCAGTACAGGCTAGAAATTGGACCATCAAAGGGGAAAAGAACCACAACGACAGCACTCAACTTCAAAAAAGGGAATTATGATGCTATGAGGAAAATGGTGGGAAAGAAACTCAATGATATCGCAAGGAAGGTAGAGTCCGTAGAAAAAGCCTGGACCCTACTCAAGGGCATGGTGCACGAAGCACAGAACCTGTGCGTCCCCAAGTTCAGGAAAAAGTGCAAGAAAAATAGAACAAAAAACCCAGTGTGGATAACAAAGGCAGTGATAAGCGGTAAGAAGGCATCATTCAAAAAATGGAAAAAGGACCACACAGAGGACATCCAAAAGGAGCATAAAAGACACCAAAAGGAGTGTCACCGAGTGGTTAGGAAAGCAAAAAGAAAATATGAAGAGAGACTGGCAGGGGAAGCAACAAACTTCAAATCATTCTTCAGGTACGTCAAGGAGAAGCAACCAGCTAGGGAGGAAGTGGGACCCTTGGATGATGGAGACAGAAAGGGAGTGGTAAAGGAGGAAAAGGAGATAGCGGACAGGTTAAATCAGTTCTTCACGTCAGTTTTCACAAGGGAGGACACAACCAACATTCCAGAACCCGAGGAGATCGTAAAAGGAGATCAGGATGAAATTCTGGTCCAACTAGAGGTGAGCAAGGTGGATGTCCTCAGGCAGATAGACAGGCTAAAGAGCGACAAATCGCCAGGTCCGGACGGCATTCACCCAAGGGTACTCAAGGAACTAAGGAACGAAATAGCTGAGCCACTTCGACAAATATGCAATCTATCCTTAAAAACTGGAGAGATTCTGGAGGACTGGAAAATAGCAAATGTCACGCCCATCTTCAAGAAAGGCTCAAGGGGAGACCCAGGAAACTACAGGCTGGTGAGCTTGACCTCGATCCCGGGAAAGATGATGGAAGCGCTGATTAAAGACAGCATCTGGGAACACATCGAAAACAATGGGCAGCTAAAGTCGAGCCAGCATGGCTTCTACAAGGGCAGGTCATGCCTCACGAACTTATTATACTTCTTTGAGGGGGTAAACAGCCAGGTGGATAGAGGGGAATCCATAGACATCATTTACCTTGACTTCCAAAAGGCCTTCGACAAGGTACCACACGAAAGACTGCTAAGTAAGCTATGGAACCACGGGGTACAAGGGGTGGTCCACCGATGGATCAAAAACTGGCTGGCGAACAGGAAACAGAGGGTTGGAGTGAAGGGCCAATACTCAGAGTGGCAATGGGTCACGAGCGGAGTTCCGCAGGGGTCGGTGCTGGGACCACTCCTGTTCAATATATTTATTAATGACCTGGAGGTGGGAAAAAAATGTGAGGTTATTAAATTTGCGGATGACACTAAACTATACAGCAGGGTCAAAACCATAGAGGACTGCGAAGACCTCCAAAAAGATCTGATTACACTGGAAGAGTGGGCCAAAAAGTGGCAAATGAGCTTCAACATAGGGAAATGCAAGGTCATGCATGTTGGGAAAAAGAACCCGATGTTCACTTACAAGATGGGGGGATCACCGCTAGGGGTGAGCAACCTTGAAAGAGACCTGGGAGTGATGGTAGACACAACATTGAAGGCATCGGCGCAGTGCGCCACAGCCTCAAGGAAAGCGAACAAAATGTTGGGTATCATTAAGAAAGGTATCACGACCAGGACGAAGGAAGTCATCTTGCCACTGTATCGTGCAATGGTGCGCCCACACCTGGAGTACTGTGTCCAGTACTGGTCGCCGTACCTCAAGAAAGACATGGCGGTAATTGAGAGAGTCCAGAGAAGAGCAACTAAGCTAATAAAGGGTATGGGGGACCTCTCATATACTGACAGACTGAAAAAGCTGGGGCTTTTCTCCCTGGAAAAGCGACGACTCAGGGGAGACATGATAGAAACCTTCAAGATCATGAAGGGCATAGAAAAAGTGGACAGGGAAAGATTTTTCAAACTAAGGGGAACCACAAGTACAAGGGGGCACTCAGAGAAATTGAAAGGGGAAAGGTTTAGAACAAACGCCAGGAAGTTCTTTTTCACACAGAGGGTGGTGGATACATGGAACGCGCTACCGGAGGATGTGATAAACAGGAGAACGCTACAGGGCTTCAAAGAGGGTCTGGACAGGTACCTGGAGGACAAAGGGATTGAGGGGTACAGATAGGAGTAGAGGTAAGGTTATAAGGACAGGATTAGAGGTAAATTATAAAATTAGTCAGAGACCACTGTTCAGGCAGTGGGTCTGATGGGTTGTCGCGGGAGCGGACCGCTGGGTGAGATGGACCTCTGGTCTGCCTCAGCGGTGGCAACTTCTTATGTTCTTATGTTCTTAAGTGCCGAGTGATGCATATGGGGAGTAGAAATATGAGGGAGCAATATGTGCTGGCAGTTGAGAGGCTAATGTGATAAGTTGGTGGCTATAGCCAGAAGGATGCTAGGCTGTATAGAAAGAGGAATAACCAACAGAAAAAGGGAGGTGTTGATGACCCTATACAAGTAATTGGTGAGGACACACTTGGAGTATTGTGTTCAGTTTTGGAGGCCGTATCTGGCCAAGGATATAAGATCATAAGATTCAAGGTGGAGTTAAAATACTTCTCATTCTATTTAAATTCTCAAGTTTGGAATTGCAACCCATATAGATCTTTCTCTTCTTTATCTAGATTTTCTTTCATAGTGATGTTTTAATCTGGGTGTGTCACATATTTTTTTAATAGTTTCATTTCAAGCAACTTTTAATTTGTATTGGATCTTTTATGTGAATCCCGCTTTAAGGTGTTTCTTTAACATGGTGGGGCTCATAATAAAAAAAAAAACATCAGGTTGTCCAAGTGCTGATAATCAAAACCATCTTTCTGTATGTCTAGTGAGGTGTCCAGCCTCTGTACATTCAGAGCACAAGATGGGCGTGGTGGAGAAGGGCTTTGGGCAGTCTCAAGGGTAGGTTAGACATGGACATCTTGCTGCGATAATCAAACATTTTGCAAGATATCCTGGGCAGAACTTATATGTTTGGAACTAGACCTGTTTTAGAAGGGTCTAAGTGCCACAAAGGTGCCCAAACTGACCAGATGACCACTGCATGCATTAAGGTAAGATACCCCCACATTGCTCACAGACCTCCTCACATCCCCAAATATCAGAATACAAACATACATACCTGTCTCCAGAAGATCAGCACCTGGTATAGGAAAGCCTAGTAGAGCTGTACACATATCTTAAGTAGCCTGGTGGGTGGGCTAGTGAACCATAGAGAGGAGTAGCAAGTCCCATAAGCCACTCTAACCACTACTTTCTTAGTGGAAAATGTGAGCCCCCCCCCTCAAACCCTACTGTACTGCCATATAAGTGCCACCTGCAGCCATAAGGGCTATTCAGGTTGTAGACAGATGGGAATAGTGGGTTTGGGGGGGGGGGGGGCTCACCATAAACTACAAAGGAATTCTGGTAAGATGTTTATCTGGCACCCTTTATGTGAAGTTCACAGCAGTGCCCTCTAAGGTACCCTACTGCTCTGTTACCATGTCTGGATGACCAGTCCATTACAGGACTGTCCCCTCCTACATACATAGTAACATATAGTAACATAGTAGATGACGGCAGATAAAGACCCGAATGGTCCATCCAGTCTGCCCAACCTGATTCAATTTAAATTTTTTTATTTTTATTTTTTTCTTCTTAGCTATTTCTGGGCGAGAATCCAAAGCTTTACCCGGTACTGTGCTTGAGTTCCAACTGCCAAAATCTCTGTTAAGACTTACTCCAGCCCATCTACACCCTCCCAGCCATTGAAGCCCTCCCCAGCCCATCCTCCACCAAACGGCCATATACAGACACAGACCGTGCAAGTCTGCCCAGTAACTGGCCTAGTTCAATATTTAATATTATTTTCTGATTCTAAATCTTCTGTGTTCATCCCACGCTTCTTTGAACTCAGTCACAGTTTTACTCTCCACCACCTCTCTCGGGAGCGCATTCCAGGCATCCACCACCCTCTCCGTAAAGTAGAATTTCCTAACATTGCCCCTGAATCTACCACCCCTCAACCTCAAATTATGTCCTCTGGTTTTACCATTTTCCTTTCTCTGGAAAAGATTTTGTTCTACGTTAATACCCTTTAAGTATTTGAACGTCTGAATCATATCTCCCCTGTCTCTCCTTTCCTCTAGGGTATACATATTCAGGTCTTCCAGTCTCTCCTCATACGTCTTCTGGCGCAAGCCTCCTATCATTTTCGTCGCCCTCCTCTGGACCGCCTCAAGTCTTCTTATGTCTTTCGCCAGATACGGTCTCCAAAACTGAACACAATACTCCAAGTGGGGCCTCACCAATGACCTGTACAGGGGCATCAACACCTTCTTCCTTCTACTGACTACGCCTCTCTTTATACAGCCCAGAATCCTTCTGGCAGCAGCCACTGCCTTATCACACTGTTTTTTCGCCTTTAGATCTTCGGACACTATCACCCCAAGGTCCCTCTCCCCGTCCGTGCATATCAGCTTCTCTCCTCCCAGCATATACGGTTCCTTCCTATTATTAATCCCCAAATGCATTACTCTGCATTTCTTTGCATTGAATTTTAGTTGCCAGGCATTAGACCATTCCTCTAACTTTTGCAGATCCTTTTTCATATTTTCCACTCCCTCTTCGGTGTCTACTCTGTTACAAATCTTGGTATCATCTGCAAAAAGGCACACTTTTCCTTCTAGCCCTTCAGCAATGTCACTTACATACATATTGAACAGGATTGGCCCCAGCACCGAACCCTGAGGGACTCCACTAGTCACCTTTCCTTCCTTCGAGCGACTTCCATTAACCACCACCCTCTGGCGTCTGTCCGATAGCCAGTTTCTGACCCAGTTCACCACTTTGGGTCCTAACTTCAGCCCTTCAAGTTTGTTCAACAGCCTCCTATGAGGAACTGTATCAAAGGCTTTGCTGAAATCCAAGTAAATTACATCTAGCATATGTCCTTGATCCAGCTCTCTGGTCACCCAATCAAAAAATTCAATCAGGTTCGTTTGGCACGATTTACCTTTTGTAAAGCCATGTTGCCTCGGATCCTGTAACCCATTAGATTCAAGGAAATACACTATCCTTTCTTTCAGCAACACTTCCATTATTTTTCCAACAACTGAAGTGAGGCTCACCGGCCTGTAGTTTCCTGCTTCATCCCTGTGACCACTTTTATGAATAGGGACCACATCCGCTCTCCTCCAATCCCCAGGAATCACTCCCGTCTCCAGAGATTTGTTGAACAAGTCTTTAATAGGACTCGCCAGAACCTCTCTGAGTTCCCTTAGTATCCTGGGATGGATCCCGTCTGGTCCCATCGCTTTGTCCACCTTCAGTTTTTCAAGTTGCTCATAAACACCCTCCTCCGTGAACGGCGCAGAATCTACTCCATTTTCTCGTGTAACTTTGCCGGACAATCTCGGTCCTTCTCCAGGATTTTCTTCTGTGAACACAGAACAGAAGTATTTGTTTAGCACATTTGCTTTCTCCTCATCACTCTCCACATATTTGTTCCCAGCATCTTTTAGCCTATCAATTCCATTTTTTATCTTCCTCCTTTCACTAATATATCTGAAAAAATTTTTATCTCCCTTTTTTACATTTTTAGCCATTTGTTCTTCCGCCTGTGCCTTCGCTAAACGTATCTCTCTCTTGGCTTCTTTCAGTTTCACCCTGTAGTCCTTTCTGCTCTCCTCTTCTTGGGTTTTTTTATATTTCATGAACGCCAACTCTTTCGCCTTTATTTTCTCAGCCACTAGGTTGGAGAACCATATCGGCTTCCTTTTTCTCTTGTTTTTATTGATTTTCTTCACATAAAGGTCCGTAGCCATTTTTATCGCTCCTTTCAGCTTAGACCACTGTCTTTCCACTTCTCTTATGTCCTCCCATCCTAACAGCTCTTTCTTCAGGTACTTTCCCATTGCATTAAAGTCCGTACGTTTGAAATCTAGGACTTTAAGTATCGTGCGGCCGCTCTCCACTTTAGCCGTTATATCAAACCAAACCGTTTGATGATCGCTACTACCCAGGTGAGCACCCACTCGAACATTAGAGATACTCTCTCCATTTGTGAGGACCAGATCCAATATCGCTTTTTCCCTTGTGGGTTCCGTCACCATTTGTCTGAGCAGAGCCTCTTGAAAGGCATCCACAATCTCCCTACTTCTTTCCGATTCCGCAGTCGGAACATTCCAGTCCGCATCCGGCAGGTTGAAATCTCCCAACAGCAGAACCTCCTCTTTCCTTCCAAACTTTTGGATATCCACAATCAGATCCTTATCAATTTGCTGCGATTGAGTCGGAGGTCTGTAGACTACACCCACGTAGATAGAAGTTCCATCTTCTCTTTTCAGAGCAATCCATATCGCTTCTTCCTCTCCCCAGGTCCCTTGCATTTCGGTCGCTTGGATATTGATCTTTACATAGAGAGCTACTCCTCCACCTTTATGACCATCTCTGTCCTTCCTAAAAAGATTATATCCCGGTATGTTTGCATCCCATCCATGTGATTCACTGAACCATGTCTCTGTTCTAGGCGTTTGTGACAGTTAAAATTTTGGTTGAAAATGTGGTTTATATAAAGATAGACATCCTGGCAGTCCCAGTGGCCTGGACATCCAGAGGATTAAAAAAAAAAAATTCTAGACTTATGGTGGATTGCCTTTCGAAAATAGGCATTTTGTTACTGCCAACTTTAGACATCTAGCCCAGACATCCAAATCGGACTTAGATGTATGTTTTGAAAATACCCTTGGTGTATCATTTCCTCATAAGCTGGCTATTTTGATATTTCCATACTTATGAATACCATTTATTATTTTTTCCTTTTTTATTCCATTTTTTATCTCAATATTTTATGATAAGTTCACACATTGGGTTTTAATATTTCCCTTTGTTTTATATAATTTTAATTTATTTTGTTTTATGGTTTTATCATAACATTCTAGCTCACTTTGTTTTATATTTAATTCAATTTCCAACCTTTTGTTCATTTCTGTTTATATTTCAAGGTATTTTAGATTTCATCCATAATAGTGCTGATTATCATCCAATACCCAACGTCCGGGTATGTTATCTAATATCATCCCATATATTGGCACAATATTATGCATAATTTTTGCACATTGACATTTCTCACAGCAAATCTTTTGCTTCACCTTCACCTCTTTTTCTCATTAGCACTGCATGCACATGGGCAGTCTAAAATCTTTTTTCACACTTTCTCATCCTCACCACTTTTTATTAGGGTTCACATTCGCCAGGTGACTCAAGTGTCACACAATTAATTTCAATTGAGAAACACTATCAGCACTTTGTAATTCCTAGGACCACTGAGGAAGGCTAAATAGCTGAAGCACGGACCGTGTTGGGTCTGCACTACTGTCACATTATGTGAGTGAGTTTGTATACAATGAATATTCAATAAACACATAAGAACATAAGAATTGCCACTGCTGGGTCAGACCAGTGGTCCATTGTGCCTAGCAGTCCATTGCCGCGGCAGCCCTTAGGTCAAAGACCAATGGCTTAACTGATACTAGCCTTGTGAACTTGTTACATTTTGTGGACGAGTGTATATTTTACAAGACTTTTACCCATATCTGCATCAAGAACATCAATTCCACAACTTTTCTTGTTGTTTTTTCAAGAATATAAGAACACTTGAAGCGGTCCAGAGGAAGGTGATAAAAATGACAAGGGGTCTATACCAAAAGAAGTACGAGAAGAAATTGGAAGACTTGAATATGTATACTCTGGAGTAGAAGAGGGATAGGGGAGATACAATACAGACATTTAAATACTTGAAATATTTTCCAGAGAAGAGAAAAATGGTAAAATTAGAGGGCACAAATCGAGGTTGCGGAAGGTAGACTTAGGACTAATATTAGGGAATTATTTTACATGGAGAAGGTGGTGGATGCCTGGAATGACCTCCTGAGGGAGATGGTGGAAAGGCAAACTGTGATGGAATTCAAAAAAGCATGGGATAAACATGGTGGGCAATGAATGGTATATAATGAAGAGCTGAGGCCGATACTGGGCAGACTTGTAAGGTCTGTGTCCCATAAATAGCAATTTGATATAGGATGGGCTAGGGAGGACATTGATGGGAACTTCAGCAACTTGGAACATGAGTACATTGTTGGGCAGACTTTATGGTATATATACACAAATAACAAGATGATTGTATGGGCTGGAGTTAGCTTTAACGGCAACTTCAGTAGTTGGAGTCTAAGGACAGTACCGGGTGGACTTTACAGTCTAGGGCTCAAAAATATCAAAGAAAAAAGGATAATTTAATTTAATCATGAATTTATAATGCATATAAATAATGGGCAGACTAGATGGACCGTTCAGGTCTTTGTCTGCTGTCATTTACTATGTTACTATGTAATTAAGGATCTGATTAGTGATAAAATATTTGATTTAGTATTAATTGCTGAAACCTGGCAATGCCAGGAGGATATTTGTATTCAGAATTTATTATGTCCACCAAATTACTTTACTCATTCTCATTTGAGATAAATAAATATGGGGGAAAAGGATCAGCCACTATTAAAAATGGGAGTATTGAAAGTAAGGGTAGGTTTGTAGAGAGTAAAAATTGTTGAAGAGCTTTGTCCATAGGTTTGAGTGTGTTTAACAGGATATAGGGATATGTGGTAGGAGTATCTATGCATCTCATGGAGGGACTTAATCCATGCTTGAAGAATGATCTAGAATTTGGCAGCTAATATTTAATGCTATAAAAATATAGGCTCATGCATTTGGGATATAAAAATCTGAGGTAGTGGTACAGGTTAAGGGTAAAGTACTACTGTGCTCAAAAGAGGAGCACGGCATTAGAGTAATCATATACTGTATGATGATCTTAAAGTGGCCAAACAGGTAGAAAAGGTGACAGTGGAAGCCAGAAGTCTGCTTAGATCAGGGATCTCAAAGTCCCTCCTTGAGGGCCACAATCCAGTCGGGTTGTCAGGATTTCCCCAATGAATATGCATTGAAAGCAGTGCATGCACATAGATCGCATGCATATTCATTGGGGAAATCCTGAAAACCTGAATAGATTGCGACCCTCAAGGGGGGACTTTGATACCCCTGGCTTAGATGTATATTGAAAAGAATAGCCAACAGGAAAAAGGAACTGATGTTGCCTCTGCTTAAGTTTCTAGTGAGACCTCATTTACCCACAATTCCTATGAGTGTAGGAGCTGTTACTGCTATGACCAGCACTAAAAACCATACTACGCTCTTCCAGAGTCTGTCATAGGGGATTCAAGTCACTTATGAACAAAGCTCCTACATTCCTAGAAAGGTTTCTAATTCCTTATACTCCCACAAAATCTTTAAGATCTGAAGAAAAATCTTTCCTTTTAGTGCCTTCATTAAAATTCATTTATTCAAGAAGGGATACAATATTTTCTCCTCAATACGGCTCCTCAAATTTGGAATTCGCTCCCTAAACCTCTTCTTCCCTTCTAGTGATCATAACTCTCCCCTTTTGCCTTACTATTCAAATCCCCTAATCTGTAATTCCCCTGCATCTACTGTGTAAGCGTCCCCTAAATGACATCTTCCTGGAAATGTCTAGCAATCTTATATTGTAAATTGTAATTTCCTGGAAATGTCCAGCTACCTTATACTGTAATCCGCTTAGAACTGCAAGGTACAGGCGGAATAGAAGTCACTAATATAATGTAATGTAATATAAGAGAAGAAAAAGTACTTAGTAAGTTTAAAAGTCTTCTGAAAAGCTGGATTTTTAAGGACGCCTTTAACTGAATCATTCAAATTCTATTAAAGTAGGATACTTCACAGCGGACTAATAGTGCTGGTAAGCGAAAATTAAGCAGGTAACCTTCCCCAACCTCTTGTTTCACTACCTATCCCTTTTTAATTTGGTTATGAATTGTATTTAATCCTTTCATTTCCCCCTCCCCCATTTTTCTCATGCATTGTTTTGTTTAAAATTGTACCAATTGTCTGGCTCAAGTAATGTGACTTTTTCTTTTTACTCTGATTTTATTACTATGTGTAAATCACATTGGATGTGGATTTTGCGATTAAATCAAATTTTTAAATAAACTTGAAACTTGAAGACAAAGTTAGACAAGTTCCTGCTGAACAAGGATGTATGCTGATAGGGCTAGTCTTAGTTAGGGCGCGGGTCTTTGACCAGAGTGCCGCCCTATGACCGGACTGCTGGGCATGATTGACCGCTGGTCTGACCCAGCAGCGGCAATTCTTATGTTTTTATGTTAGAGTACTGAGTACAATTCTGGAGGTTGCATCTTCAAAAAGATATTAACAGGATGGAATCTATCCAGAAGACGGCTGCTAAAATGGCCAATCTTTATCATAAAGCAAATGAGAACAGACTTAAAGATCTCAGGAAGTATACTTTGGAAATAAGGTGGAAGAGGGAGATATGATAGAGATGTTTAAATACCTACTTGGCATAAATACACATGAGGTGAGACTCTTTCAATTGAAAGGAAGTTCTGAAATGAGGAGGCATAGGATGAAGATGAAACAGAACAGAAATACTTCTTCATGGAAAGGGTAAAGCATACATGGATTGGCCTTCTGGTGGAGCTGATGGAGACAGACTGTATCTGAATTCAAGAAATCTTTGGACAACTATATAAGATTTTTAAGGGATAGGAAAGGATAGTAAATGGTATAGGTGGGCAGACTGAATATTCCTTATGGTCTTTATCTGCCTTTATTTTCTGTATTTTTTGCTCATCCTCCACTTCTCTCCCCTTCACACTCTGTGCTCCCATTTCTCTCCTCATTCTTCTAGTCAACGCTTTATTCTCTCTTCTCTTACCCCTTTCCCATCATTTTATCTCCTTTTTTTCCCCTTCACCATCTCCCTCATACTATTGTTTCTCTCCCCTCTCCCCATTCTTTTCATTTCCTTCAGATTCTCCCCAACCCTAAAGCCTTTTCCCTTTCCTTCTTATTTTCTTTTGCTGTGAAAAGTTGGGTCACCTTTGGTAGTGGGTCCATACTTTGTAGCCACAACATTTGCTGTTTTCTTTTGGTTATCAGAGGGATAAGGAAAAATCTTGTACAATCTGTAGAGACTCCATGAGTCCATATACATTTAACAGAGAAGGCAAGACTATATCTACAGAAATGATAATGTATCTATAGAAATTATAAGTGGTACCCAGTTTCCCTGAAAATAAAGCCTATCCCAAAAATAAGCCCTAGCATAATTTTTAAAGATGCTCCTAATAAAAGTCCTGTCCCAAAAATAAGCCCTAGTTAAGATCAACCCCTAAAGTGATGTGGAAGAGGGAAGGCCATGGTGGGGAAGGCCTCAAAGCAGCTCGTTCAGAGTGCTGCCGCCACTGCTGCTTTTGGAGGCCTTGGAGCGGAGGTATGTCAGTTTCACGGTGGGAGGGTGGGTGGGATTCTGCTGCACAGGGGGATGGAAGGGAGGGATAGAAAGATGCTGCACAAGGGGATGGGTGAGAGGATAGAAAAGATGTTGCATATGGGGGAGGGGGGATAGGAAAGAGGAAGAATTGGGGTGGAGGAGAGAAAGGGATAGATGATTGTTGTACATGAAAAAAATAAGACATCCCCCCCAAAATAAGCCCTAATGTGTTTTTTGGACCCAAAACTAATATAAGATACTGTCATATTATCGGGAAAAACATGGTAATACTAGTAGTAGTACTCCACTCCACAGATGTGGCTCTCCTCTTCCACTATTGAGGATTAAGTCCCTAGCTGTAGTTGCTGCAGTTAAAAAGCAATGGATTTGGCTCTGACTTTTCTCCTCTTCTGTTGCTGGGGGTTGGGTTCTCAGTAGTAGCCAATGCTGCTAATACTATATGGTTTGACTCTTCCTTCATTTCTGCCTCTGGGGACTGGATCCTGTGACTGAGAGGGAAAACCTGTCTACACTGAGCAGTTGATGGAGTGATAAAGAGGTACCCAAAATAAAGGACAATATTCTTAAATCTAAAGGTGAAAAACAGTGTGACAAGGCGGTAGCTACTGCCAGAAGGATGCTGGGCTGTATAAAGAGAGGCGTAGCCAGTAGAAGAAAGAAGGTATTGATGCCTCTTTACAAGTCGTTGGTGAGGCCCCACTTGGAGTATTGTGCTCAGTTGTGGAGACCGTATTTGGCGAAGGACATAAGACTTGAAGTGGTCCAGAGGAGGGTGACGAAAATGATAGGAGGTTTGTGCCAAAAAACGTATGAGGAGAGACTGGAAACTCTGAATATGTATATCCTAGAGCAGTGGTCTCAAACTCGCGGCCTGCCAGGTACTATTTTGAGGCCCTCGGTATGTTTATCATAATCACAAAAGTAAAATAAAACAGTTTCTTGATCATATGTCTCTTTAGCTATAAATTACAATTATTATTAAGACATAGCCAAAAGTTAAGATTTATAAACTATAAGGAGTTTTACCTCATGCAAAATTGTCATTTCTTTAATAAGACATTAACTATTTTTTCTGAGGCCCTCCAAGTACCCACAAATCCAAAATGTGGCCCTGCAATGGGGTTGAGTTTGAGACTACTGTCCTAGAGGAAAGGAGGGACAGGGGAGATATGAGTCAGACTAGAGAATGAAACAAGTAACCCACCAAAATGGTGAGGGGGAAAAGTGCTCACTGTGGGTATGGGGACAAGGCCATCCATCATCCTGTGAAAGGCCTTGTACCCGCAGTTAAGGGAGGGCCCGCGCATGGTCACCGATCATGCGTGGCCCCCTCCCTCCTGTTCGGACGAATCTATCTTCTGTATCTATCTCCCTCCCTCCCCCTTACCTTAACAGCATGTTTTAAATTTAGAGAGCAACTTGCTCAAGCCGCTGGAGTCTGCCTACAGTCGCGTGTGTCTGTGGGTGGCAGCTTCTCCTTTGACGCAATCAGAAATCAATATGGGGACAAATTAATAGGATACTGGAAACATAGATTCTGTTGTCCTATGATGTGATCATTTGTGGGACGTTGTTGAACGCTAAAAATCCATTAGATAGGTATAAAAGCAGACTCATAATTATGACAGGGATTGCCATGCAAATGATTGCTAAGAATTGGAAAAACTGGGACAGGCTAAATTTTTCCTTTTGGTGGGAAATTTTATGTCTATGTTATAGATATGAAAAAATGATTTCAGAAATATTGGGTCATAATAAACTATTTAAAACAACATGGAGTCCATTAACAAATTTTGTTAACTCTGATTAGTTGTATAATGCCTTTATTTCCTATTTGATTTGCACACATCATATTCTTCTTGAATATTAGTATGGCTCTCCCACCCCACACTACTGTTGTCATAATCATTATCAGCTATTTCCATGCTTTCTACATTTATATTTTCCCATTCTCCTCCTTTCAGGGTAGTTGGAGGAGCTGGCTGGCCAGGCTTCCCCTTCCCCCTCTGTATCATTGCTTTGCCTTCCCCTGACAAACCCCTCTGCAAGGTCCCAGTACTTAGCTGCTGGTAGCAGTTCTGTTTGTCCTTCTTTGGGTGGCAAAAAGTTGCAGTTCTTCCTCTGGGAAGTGAATGTCCAGCCTCAAACTGTGTGCCATGTTCTGCTCTCCCTGCTAGCCTCAGCTGAGCTTAATTGATCTATCTTCTGCTTTAGGTCTGAAGGTTTACTTGCCTGCAACTTCCCTGGAGTAGCCCCTCCCTCCTCTGGGTTGATTTTCTGTTTCACAGCTTGGTTTTGCAGGGAAACGTCTCTGCTCTTGGGAAAGGAATAAGGACAATTAGACTGTGGTTTAGAAACCCTCCCTACTGGGTTTCCAGGTAGATGGCTCTCTTGTCTTAACCCTGCTTGTTTTACTCTGGCTAAAACTCTATTCGCTGGCTGCTGAACTGGATTGTGGGTTTTAGAGTAGGGTTTTTCCTTTTGACAGGTGTCTCCCTGTCATAATATGCAAAAATTCAAGAAGATACTCAAAACAACCTTGTTTATAGAGGCATTCACTGAGTAATGATGTTGTAAGAGAACTTTGGAAATGAGTATCTGACTGTGTAGTTACCATGCACCACAAAGATGATATTTATTCATTTAACCAACACCAGAGACAAGTTCAATAAGGTTCTTTATAAAATATGGAGAAAAAAACTCAGTTTCTTCCAAGGGAATTTGACACTTGGAGGAATTCTATGATTGCTTGAAGGCTATCATAGGAAAAAAACATCCTTGGTCTACAAAAACTCCATTTTAGTATTTCAATTTCATTAGTCCATTTTCCAAAATCTTAGTAATATTGACTTAAATATATTCAAAGCATAGGAAACCAGCACTTATCTTTTAGAAACTCTCTTTCCACTGGTGTCAGTAAAAAAATCACAGCAGTTGTAGAGTCATATTCTCCCGGTGTAATTATATCTGAGGCACACAGGAGAAGTAATCTAAATCCAGAATTCCCAACAAGGCCTTGTTTCGCAAAGTTGCTGCATCAGGGGAAATTCATACAAAAAAAGAGCTAGCAGGAAAGGTTGTCTCTGATGCAACTTCCAGTTGCATCAGAGATGACCTTTACGGTAGCCACACACGATTTCAATGCTCTGGCTGCTCGTAGGAAGCACATTTAGAGGAATTGCCTGCCATGAAGGTAAGGGACAGGGAGGGAGATGCTCAGGTGGTGGTGGCGATCGGGCAGCAGCAATCCATAAGGATGGAGGAATGGAGATGCTTGGGTAGCAGTGACGATTGGGCAGTGGCAGCGGCGGTGGCTATCAGTAAGGAGGGAGGGAGCACAATCGATGACTGCACGCGTTCTCCCTTAACTGTAGAGACAAGGCCATTCATCACTCCATGGGGCGGTGAATGGCCTTGTCCCCATAGCTGAGGTGAACACTGTTTTCCCCCCCACCGTTTCGGCAGGTTACCCGCGGTCACCTGTGGTTTACTGTGGGTAACAGCCACCATGTCATTCTCTAGTCGCTAGCAGCATCCCTGAGCCACTGAGGTGCCAGCATCTGTGACTCAGAGACGCTGCCTGCCAAGTTTGGCAAAAGGGACCCCCAACCACCTTCAGAGTAAGTCCTCAGCTAACATAGTTTGAAGGTATCATCAGCTAGAGCACAGTTCTTCAACCGCCGGTCCGCGGACTGGTGCCGGTCCGCAGAAAATTCCTGCCGGTCCGCGCAGGACTGGCGAGATCAACTTCTTCAATTTCCTGCCGGTCCGTGCAGGACCGGCAAGATCGAGGAGCGCAGGGCCGGAGAGATAATGGGGAGCCTCAGACTGTGCTTTCTTCCCTCCCAGCGGCTCTCCTTACAAGCGCAGCGATTCAGGAAGGAAGCCTTGGAGCTTTTGCTGAGTCGGGCTGCCTCTGATGATGCAACTTCCACTTTCCTCAGAGGCGGTGCGACCCAACAAAGGACCCGAGGCTGCCTTACTGAATCGCAGCGCTGGCAAGTAAGGAGAGTTGCTGGGAGGGGAGAAAGCTGCTGGCATGGTGGGAAAAAAAAAGGGACAGCTGCTACTGGACCTGAAGAGGGAGAAGGAGAGATGCTGCTGGGAGAGGAGGAGGGATGGGAGTCTGGGAAGCTGCTGGGCAAGGGGAAAAAGGGACAGCTGCTACTGGACCTGGATAGGGAGAAGGAGAGATGCTGCTGGGAGGGGGGAGGGAAAGGAGTCTGGGAAGCTGCTGGGTAAGGGGGAAAAAGGGACAGCTGCTACTGGACCTGGAGAGGGAGAAGGAGAGATGTTGCTGGGAGGGGGGAGGGAAAGGAGTCTGGGAAGCTGTTGGGTAAGGGGGAAAAAGGGACAGCTGCTACTGGACCTGGAGAGGGAGAAGGAGAGATGCTGCTGGGAGGGGGGAGGAAAAGGAGTCTGGGAAGCTGCTTGGTAAGGGGGAAAAAGGGACAGCTGCTACTGGACCTGGAGAGGGAGAAGGAGAGATGCTGCTGGGAGGGGAGGAGGGAAAGGAGTCTGGGAAGCTGCTGGGTAAGGGGGAAAAAGGGACAGCTGCTACTGGACCTGGAGAGGGCAAAGGAGAGATGCTGCTGGGTGGGGGGAGGAAAAGGAGGGAAAGGAAAAGGAAGAGAGTTACTGCTGGACAGGGGGAGGAGGGAAGGGCTTGCAGGGAGATTAGAAGAGGTGAAGGGGAGAGATAGGAATGAGATGGGAAGGGGGGTCAGCAGAGAAATTTGAGAGGGACAAAGATGCTAGATCTGGTGTAGGAGAGATAAAAATGAAGAGAGCAGTGAAGCTGGAGTGAATCGTGTAAAAAGGAGAGAGGGGCATAGGCTGGATAGAAAGGGGAGAGGGGCATAGAAAGAAGACAAATACCATATGGAAGGGGGAGAGGTCAGACAGTAGATGGAAGGGGCAGATGCTGGATTGAAGAGACAGAGAGGGCAGATGCTGGAAGGAAGAGAGTGAAAAGAAGATGAAAGCAGAAACCAGAGACAACAAAAGGTAGAAACAAATAATTTTATTTCTATTTTGTGATTAGAATATATCAGATTTGAAATATATATCCTGCTAGAGACATAACTGGGGACTGCAGTATTCTGTTAGCATGATATTTCTATGAACTTGGCTTGTTCAGTTTTCTTGATAGTAGAGGGGATATATGTGAAGGGGAGGGGAGACAGGGGTTTTGTTGGTCCATGCTCTGTATATTTGTATTTATAAAATAATAATTGTTCAGAATATTGTTTCTTTTTATACTTATAATAAAATACGTTCAATATAAAATCATAATTGCGGCTTGTGCAGATGGGATCAGATGGTTTGCGGGGACCGAGCTCGCGGAGATGGAGCGTAAACAGGGTTTTTAAATTTTAGTCCTATTAGTTTGCCGGTCCACAAAATAATTATTTTATTTCTGCCGGTCCACGGGTGTAAAAAGGTTGAAGAACACTTAGCTAGAGTATTTATATTTACATTAGAGGCACTGACAGAGACCCATTTACAAAGTATGTATTCTTCCCAATGAATATTTCCAAATTAAAGTGTCTTTGTTTATTTGTAAATGGGTCTCTACCAGAGCCTTTAATTCAGTAGCATAATTAAATGAAATAACTACTTCTGAAGTTTATGGGGATGGGCAGGGACAGAAGAGATTACTTGTGGGGATAGGTGGGGATGGATTAAATTCCAGCGGAGATGGGTGGGGTCAGATTAAATTACAGCAGGGATGGTCTTGATTTCTGTTCCTGCGCAACTGTGAGCCACACTGCCAAAATTATATTGAATCTTGTCTTCTGGTGGTAGAGACTGACAGTTCCACCTTACTGCTGCCTGCCTGTCTTGAGCACAATTGATTAAAAATAAACAGATACGGAGATTATGCATTGGCTACCTGGAGACTAATGCATAGCTCCTGCTGAAAATCAGTTCCTATGTTTCTCTGTGCCCATTTTTATGTGTTTTATATTCCCATTCAGTTAGTAGCCATTTTCTGTGTGATTCAAGACAAAGTTGGACAAGTTCCTGCTAAACTGAAATGTATGCAGGTGAGGCTGGACTCATTTAGAGCACTGGTCTTTGACCTGGGGGCTGCCACGTGAGCGGACTGCTGGGCATAATGGACCACTGGTCTGACCCAGCAGCGGCAATTCTTATGTTCTTATGTACACATGGAAAATTCTTTATAAAATCACCCTTTCATTTAAGTTGCAATCACAGTTAAAATTTAAAGGAGTATGATCAATACTTTAGTTCAGGTTTCTCCTGCACTAATGCTTAATACATGTGAAGACCATAAATGTAAACACTAAAATCCATCAGTGTGCACAAATCAGTAATGTAGTTTAATATATAGGCCCTTTATTATTTTACATGACAAGTCAAATGTCAAGATTAAAAAAGTGAGAAAGCACACATTTCAAAAGAGAATATAGTATACTGTAATAAAACACTGAATTGGTATGCCCCAGATTTATGTATGCCAACTAATGAAGATGAAAAATTGACACAGTAAGACGCCATGCAGTAGAACCTAGACAGATTGGAAAGCATTTATGAAGATAAATCATATCATGAAAGGTAATTCAATACTGTACTTACTGAAAAGAAATTTCATTCTCTGTCTTCTTTGCACAATTACTTATCAGTTGTAAACATGAAATTAGAATGCACAAAGATGAAGAAATGTGAAAATAGAAATGACGGTCCTGTCACAATAAACATTTGAGCATTTCCTTTGAAAAACCTTGAAAAAAAAAATAGAAACTACAAGCAAACAAATGTGATGAAGTGATATTTATGAGAAATATGAACAGTCATGATTATTTTCAATCTTCCTGATATTTAAACAATGCATGTATATTAAAACCTAGAAATACCACACCATCCAATGCCTGTACAGTGGTGCCTCACACAACGAACTTAATTGGTTCCAGGAGCAAGTTTGTTATGCGAAAAGTTCGTTATGTGAAACGCGTTTTCCCATAACAATACATGTTAAAAAAAATAATTCGTTCTGTAGCATAAAATATGCTAAGATGACATAAAAAAAGATAAATTTTTTGTTATTTTTATTTAGATACATCTAAAAACATACATCTCCCTGTCCTTTTACTTTCACTATCTTCCTATCCCATCTCTATTCCCTTTTGTCCCTCTCCCCATGATCAATCATCTCACCACCTCTCTCTTCCCTCACCCTCAGGGTTCAAGATTGCTTCCACTCTTTTTCCTGTTGTTCTCTCTGCCTGTCACCCTATGATTTAGCATCCCTTCTGCCCTTGTCCAATATTTCCCCTTCTCTCCCTCCCTCTCATCCCCTGCTCCAACATACCGTATTTCGACTGCCCTTTCATCCCCAGGCCTGCCAACTTCCACTCATTTACTGCTTTCTCCCACCTCTGCCAAAGCCCGCCCCCCCCCCCCCCCCCCCCGCAGTGATCGGCAACACCAGGCACCCCCCCTCGATCGGCAACACCAGGCACCCCCCCTCGATCGGTGAAACAGGGCCCCCCCTCGATCGGCGAAACAGGGCCCCCCCTCGATCGGCGAAACAGGGCCCCCCCTCAATCGGCGAAACAGGGCCGGCGACTGCTTTCTCCCGCTGCTGTTGAAGTCTGTAAAGGGCTCTAACAGTGCGTATGCTGCCAACTGCTTCCTTCCTCCTTCCTCTCCCCTCATGATGTAACTTCCCATTTGGTTGATGGAGGAGGAGGAGGAGGGTAGCCGGTAGCGTCATGCACACTGCGCGGAAGGATGCAGCTCGGGCGACTTCGTTGTGTGAAACGAAGTCCGTTGTACGAATCAAGACCTGAAGTTCGTTGTGCGCAGCGTTCGCTGTGCGAGGCATCCGTTATGCGAGGCACCACTGTATATCAAAACTAAATACCCAAAGTGGAGGAGGGTTTAAGAAAACATATGCCATGGTATGTATAGTTTCAGATAATCCTTTCATGATACTTTACCTTGCATATTGGCATATTGTCCTCCAAGTGGACGGAAAGAAGCATAGAAAAAAATTATTTGAGTTTTTATCCTAAAAAATATTGGACTAATTTTAGGTAGTCTGAATTTACAAGATTGGGCAGGAGGGAGCTTAACCCGCGATCAGCTCGGGCAGGAGGGAGCCCAAGCCCTCCTGTCCAGATGCAGCCCCGTAACCCCTCCCCTGACTTAATATGGGCAGGAGGGAGCACAATCCCTCATGCCATGGTGAAACCCCTCAGCCCCGATACCATCCAGGCAGGAGGGAGCCGAACCCCTCATGCCCTTGTGACCTCCCTACCCACTACCCCCACTAATATATGGGCAGGAGGGATCCCAGACTCTCATGCTCTGACGCAACCCAGCCTAGAACAAAATATATATATACAAATTCTAACTGTGACTCCCAGGCAGTGGTTTATTGCGTGATCTGCCCGTGCGGTTTATTATATATCGGACAAACTAGTAGAAAAATTAAAACATGCATTATTGAACATCTTAGTAATATCCGTAGGGGCAGAGACACAGCACCCCTGGTGGATCATTGGTTGAAGGAAAATCACTCGTTGCAAGATCTTAGATACACTGTGTTCATACATATTAATCAATACGAAGGAGATATCTGCAAACTTTTATTACAGAAAGAACAACGATTAATTTACAATTGGAATACATTAATCCCTAATGGCTTAAATTCAGAAATCGAGTGGTTAAATATATAAATATATGTGTGGTGTCCCCGGGTATTTTGTCATTTCCGTTGTTTTAAGAATAATCTTTTCACCTGTTGAGAGTGTTAGTATAAGCACTTGTATTTATATCCGGGAGTTTCAGTAACTTCAGCCAGTTCCTCTTCCGGTGTCAGTCCCCGATTTAGCTCGCCTGAGAAGGTACGTTGAGTAACTTTACATTGTTAAGAGAGAAGTTAAACATTTGATTTAAGAAAGGTTAGATTCGGTTATAATATTGAGTAAAGTTTGTTTTATCTCTAGTCTTGTTTTTAATACTAGTATGCTTTTTACTTAGACCCCTCCTGACGAAGAATACGAAACCTGGGTCGGGGGGCCAGGCATTGAAGTAAAACGCACATGGCACCTTAAATTGCACTTTAATAGCACTTCAGCACTTTCAAAAAAATGTTTTTGCACTACTTTGCACCAATTGCACAACCTATTAACGCTGCTATAGACTTTTATTGATGTTTTGCCATTTATGCTGTAAATGGTTGGAAATTGCAGAAGATAATGTGTTTTTCCACCTAAACACGTGACTTGTTGCAGCGTTCTATGAAACTGAATCTACTTTTGATAGTGGATAAGTGTCTGCTTTTTAAATGTAAACCTGCTAAGAACTTAAATACAATAATAGAGCTGTGATTCAATAAAGAATAATATACAAATTCTAAACCTGAACATTTTGGGCTAGAGGTTAATCAGCTATTAGATCAATCAGATTGTTCTGTTCAGACAATGATTAATAATTGGAAAGTTAATAGCAGATTTTATTTTATTTTTTTTATTCTTTATTGAATTTCAGATTTTTATGATATCACATATCATATTGGAAATTACAGTATTACTGGAAATAAATTCCTAATAAGTACAAAGGAAAATATAATATGATGGGCATAATAAAAAAAAAGTCCAAGTCCCCTTTTGGCCTAGGCCCTAAACGCTGAAAGTAGAAGCAGGGAAAATGTCCATTCTCAAAAAAAATGTCCAAAAGGAGGTTTTTTTTAATAATGGCCTGCCTCTACATTCAGCTGTTTAAATGCCCATACCACCATTATGTCTACACTAACAACATATAATAACCAAAACGTCCCAAACGTCCCAAACGCCCAACACAATAGCTTTTAGGCAAAGGAGGAGCCAGTCCTTTGCCTAAAAGCTGGATTCTGTAACCGGTGTCTGTCAAAAAGAACACCAGTTACAGAATCCATACACACACACATCCAGCAATGATTACGGCAGGAGAGATGGCTCATTTCCCCTGCCACGATAACGATCCTGAAGTGCCATCAACCGCGGCACTTGGGATCACTATCGCTGCAGGAGAGAAAGCCAATCTCTTCTTCCAGGATCCATCACCCTCCACCCCGACAAGATCGGGCAGGAGGGAGCTCAACCTCTCCTGCCCTGATGCAGCCCCATGATTGCCTTGGGCAGGATGGAGCCCAAGCCCTTCTGCTCCCACACAGCCCCGTACCACCCCTGATTGGCCCAAGCCCAGCCCACAGGAGGGGCCTTAGGTACCTGGGCCAACCAGAAATAGCCCAGTTGCCTTAGGCCCCTCCTATGGGTGGGGCCTTAGGCACATGGGCTGGGTTGGACCCCATGTGCCTAAGGCCCCGTCCATAGGAGGTGCCTAAGGCAACTGGGCCAATTATGGTTGGCCTAGGCACCTAAGTCCTCTCCTGTGGGCAGGACTTGAGATGCCTGAGCTAATCAGGCCCTAAGGCCCACAATTCTGAGGATGGCGGGCCTGCCAGAAAGACAGGCTTGGGACTTGTCTGTCCGGCCAACTTCGTTAAGGTAAAGGGGGGTTCTCGAGGTATTCTATATCTCAAAAACTAGAGCTGATAGGAGAAAACTGGTGCCATTTTTAGAATCAGCAGGTCAAATATACCCAGAAACATCTATTTGAGGCACTAAAGGATGTGACAGGGACACCACGCTGTGCACCCCTGACATTGATCTGCAGCCTTGTAGTCCTATCCCTGTATCTATTCCTAAGACTAGAGCAGTGCAGCCTAGAAAAGTTAAGCAGACCTTTTAAGCCTGTCCCTTTAAGAGGAGACAGAAAATTATCTTGGCTTCAAGCCAGGAGGCCTCTGGTGTGCTCAATGAGAGTAATTAGGGGGAGGAGCCAGAAATGTGTGAGCCCTTATCCTCCAGCAAAGCTGAGACAGAGGGAGTGCCAGGGAGGAGCAGGTCAGAGGAGTCCAGGGGAGGAGACCTGGGAGCTGATAGAATGATAACAGTGAGGACGGAGATTTTCTTGCTGAAGGCCATACACTGTAGCCCAGAGTGTAAAGCAGGTCAGAGTTTCAAAGTTACAATGAGGAAAGTTTGTTGCTTTGTTTGCTGACTGTTTATTTTTCTCTGTGCTGAAACCTGAGCCCTTGGCACATGAGTCATGCCGTTTGAAACGGGCTCAGCTGAACTGTGTAAAGAAAAGCCAGAAGCTTCATGCATTTGGGGGACATTAAGAGAAGCTTGTTGTTTGTTTGTTTTTTCCTCTCTGATTGAGCCTGTGTTTATGAGAGAGAGGACCAGAAGCATTAAGAAGGCTATTTTGCCTACTTTGCCTGAGGAAGAACAGGGAAGTGGCTGTAATGTGCAAAATACACCCTGCATAATTATTGGGCGGGCGGGTTTTTTTTTATTTTTAAAGAGTTGGGATTCAGCCTACATAGTCCAGGCAAGTGGCATCCAGGCCCGATACTGCTTGGAATAGCAAGGGCCTAGCATTCTGTGTTAAGCCAGTATTAAAGTTGTTTTCTTTTCCCTGCGGGGAGAGCAGGAAAAGGATTTTTGCCTTTTGAGGGTTGTTTTTTTTTTGTGCCACAGGCACAGGGAAGGGGGAAAGGCAGAGAAGCCAAGCTCTCCTGCTCCCAGGAAGAAAAGGACTGTTTTGATTCATTGGTTTTTGCATTATTGTTTTGGAATGAGCTGCAATATTCTGTTGAGAGTTTTGTTTTGAGCTCTGCTATTGCTACCCTCGTGGAGGGGAACTGAACTGTATTCCTGACCAGTTAAAAATAAGTGACTTTAAGTCAAGCCTGAAAATAAAAGCTGAAACCTTTATTTTTTGCCTTTAAAGGCGAAACCTATCTAAGTAAATCCAGATCCAGCAGTGTGCATGGGAGGCACTGAATCTTAGGCCGCATAATTAAAGTCACACCCCAAACTACTCAGTCAGATAGGGCTTCAGCCGGCTCAGGGATAGTTATCCGGGTGTCCCTGTCACAAGGACTGATATGATCATTTACTTTAGCCTTGAATGCTAGCTGCTGAATTTTGTATTGTCTGTAACCTACGTTAAAATGTTGCATTGATTCCACAATATATTGAATTACAATAATTAGCCATGATATTACAAAGGCATGAATTAATGTGTGAATGGAGTCAAAATCTAAGGTCTTACTGACTGAACGAATACGTCTAAGCCAGTAATAACCTTTTTTTTTAATACCTGACCTATCTGCTGTTCAAAGGAGAGTTTACTGTCAAAAAGAATTCCTAGATAATGAAATATCTGTACTGGAATTAAATCAACATCTAATAATTTAATATGATCTGTAGGTGCAGAAAGCAAGATATGCTTTTTTTCCCTGTAGTTATGAGCCCTCCAGAAACAGAATAAAATGCCTACTATATAGTACCTAAGTACATAAGACACCTGTTAGCCTGAAGGCTATTGAAGTGGTGTAAATTCAGGTACAGTAGGTATATTTCTGTTCCTGGAGGATTCATAATTAAAACAAAAAAAAAGTTAAAGATGGATTTGAACCTAGGTTCCTCGGTTTATAGTCCGTTACACTAACCATTAAGCTGACCTGCTCTGTAGATTGCATAAAGGAAGGTTCAATTTGAGGTAAACCTTGTTTTTCACATGTGTATACCTATAGTTTATAGTTTATTAAAATTTGATAAAACGCTTCTCCTGGAATACAAAGTGTTGCACATTAAAAATTTAAATATAAATAGGGAACAAACAACAAATAATAAACATAGACCTTCCAAGACAGACATACTTGATTGGGTTGCAACATAAGAACAATAGGAAAAAAGGGAGGAACTACAATTTATTAAGAAAAAGCACATGAAAGGGAAGTACAGTAGGGAAGATGTGACAGGTTGAGTAATAATAATGTAAATGTTTATGAAAGATAAATCAATTGTAAGCATCTTTAAAAATATTTTGAATTTATCCAAGTTTTGTTCAACTCTGAGGTATAAGGGGAGAGAGTTCCAAATTGAGGGGGCAGTAACTGAGAAAATAAGAGTATGACGGGTGCCAATTATTTTTAAGGATGGGACATTTAGAGAGTGTTGCAAGGCTGATCTTAAGGTTCAGGGGGGTGTATGAGTTGAAGGCGCCTAATATCTTTTTGACACAACCCTTTATATAATGAGTTGCAATAATCTATTTTATATATTATAAGGGAGTGAATTATGATATTAAGAGAATTTGAGTCAAGAAGAGGGATCAGAGATCTTATCATCCTAAGTTTGTAGAAACAGTTTTTGACCAAAGCACTGATTTGGGGACAAAAAGAAAGTTTATTATCAATGTTGACACCTAATATTTTGGTCAGTGGAGTAGATTCGAGAGGGATTTTGTCAATGGAAACTGGTGTGACTAGCTGTAAACCTTCTTTCCATGTGATGCTTAAAGAAAGTATATTTAAATTTAGCCAATCATGAATTTTAGCTAATTTAAGGTTAATGGTGGCAATATCATTTAAATTAGTGGGGTCGATGGTGTGAAGAAGTTGAAGGTCGTCGGCATAAGCATAGACAGAAAAATCAATCGATTGACTGAGGGTTAATAGAGGGGCCAGATAAATATTGAAGAGTAGAAGGGACAATATGGAATCTTGTGGAATACCAAACAATTTCATGTAAAACATCACATGTATGGGAAAAAAATTGTAATGCCCATGTGGGTATTTTTTGACTATGAAAGTTACTTGGATATATGCAATAATAGTCCCCAAAATGCCATCTAGAATTTTTTTTTTTTTTAAAGTGTGCCCAACAATGCATATGCTATGAAAGACAGTAGTACCAAACTAGCCACCAATTTTAACTTACTTTTGTGCTGCTATAAGAGATATCACATATTATATAAACGCAGCCTTAAGCATTCAAAAAATACATGAATGTATTTTTTGAATGCTTAAGGCTGCGTTTATATAATATATGCTATGAAAGACTGTAGTTTTAGAAGACTGAAGAAAAAAAACACACATCTATATACAGATTACTTAATTGTAACAGATGTCTCAAGATCTGATATACCTATCATGAATTTGAAAATGTGCCTCAGAAAGTTTTATAAAAATTGCAGTGCAATTGTCAAGATGAATAATATGCATTTCCAAAAAAACATTTTGTATTCATGTTTTCTAGTACTTACAATATTATTTCTTTAGTCCTTGTGGAAGAAATAAATTCCTACCTCTAAAGTGCTCTAAATAGTTGATAATCCATTATTACAGTAAGCCATACACTTTCACAGTAATTATCTAATAACCCTTTATAAAAGACTGTGGCTTCCTAATCTGTTCATAATTATCATTTCAATGATCCTGTGCATTAGTGTCTGACCTTCAGCAACTCTGACCTGATCTTAATTAGCTCTAATATCATATCATCACTGTATAAGAAACTAGCCATGACCGAATGAATGAACCCCAGGTAGAGTTAATTTCTGGAGCAATTATCTTTTCATGTAAGAGATTTAAATGATTATCTGCACAATTTCACACAGTTTTATGTAATTCTGAGACATTATAAATTCTGTTTAAAACCACACTTCAAAGCCTGAACACCAGTATAGTTTCATGTGAGTGTGCTAAGCTACCAAACATATATTAAGCTACTAACCATATGTTTTATTTGATGGGTACAGTACATTTTTTGATACTTAGGAATATTAAAATGATATAAGCAAGTTATCACTTAAAATAAAATGCCTACATATGAGAATGAATAGGAAGAGGTAAATTCATTCTATTTCAACTTTCAATATTTAGGGCGCCATTTATAAAGCCACAGTAGCGAGTCCCAGTGGGGCAAATGCTGCAAAGCCCATAGAAATTGAATGAGCTTCATTGCATTTGCCACACCATGAATTGCTGCTGTAGCTTTGTAGAAGGGGCCCTTAACTTTTAGGGCTGTTTATAAACAATCATATCAAATACTGTAAGCAACACAGAGGATCCAAGATGGCTTCTTCAAGCCAGATGCGCTGAGCTGCTCGCGTCGGGCTTGTTCACAAATCAAGAATTTCTTTATTATTGAACCCCGACAAGGGTTTTTGATTACTTACAATTATGCCCAAGAGAAGAGGACAGAGCGCTGCTGCTGTCTCGCAGCATCCCGAGGTTCCCTCTCTGGGCAATATCAAACGGCTTTTGAGGCGAGTGCAGGAGGTTTCCCGAGCGTCGGAAGGCGGCCCGCTGAGGACACAGGGAGGCGAACCCGTAGCTGTTCCTCCAGGGCATGATGTTACGCTGAGCCCCAATGCAAGGGCGCCGCCCCCACAACCTCAGGTTACCAGTTCTCCCAGGGGCGGGGAAAACCTGGAGTTGGTGGTGTTCTCTCCCTCAGAGGCAAGATTAAATCTGGGAGAAGGTTTGGAGGTTGGGGCTCATGCTCAAGGAGCTCTAACAAATATACTTGAGGAGAATCCAACTTTACAAGGGGGCGAAATACAGGAGACAGGCCTCGAAGAATCTCTACAGAATGGTGAGCACTCTACTATTTTACAAGCTTCAATTTCTTTGGTTAAACCTGAAGTTGTAACCTTAGATTCATTATGGGACCTAATTGCTGGTTTTGTAAAGCTCACCACGCCTAAATTTCTATATTTGGAAGGAAAAATTATAGAACATAGAAAAGAACTTAAAGATTTAAGAAAAGAACTGTCTGATTCAGATACATCCATTCAGAAAATTGAAAAGGAAATAATTATATCAAAACAAATTCAAGAGACTTTAATTAAAGACAATACCAACTTGAGAAGGAAAGTTGAAATGCTTGAGAACAATTCTCGTAGTAATAACTTAAGGCTAATTAACTTTCCTAAATTAGAAATGGTAAATCCAAGAGAAATGCTTAAGAGATATTTGATGGAAATTCTAATCTAATCTAATCTAATCTAAATCTTGGGTTTATATACCGCATCATCTCCGCAGATGGAGCTCGACACGGTTTACATGGTTAGGGAAGGAACGGAACTCCAGTGGAATTATATAAGTATGAGAGAAGAGAGGTTGGTGTGAGAGTGCCAGGAGCGGGACGGGGTTACGTTCTGGAGAAGAGCCAAGTCTTCAGATGCTTACGGAATGGTAGAAGGGGGCTCAAATTGCGGAGAGGGGAAGGGAGACTGTTCCAGAGCTGAGTGATTCTGAAAGGGAGGGAAGAGCCAAGTTTACCAACAAGGGAGATGCCTTTTAAGGAGTATCAGAAGAAATGTTACCACCATTCTCACATGTCTATTATTTGCCGATGAAAATTTCTGTAAATCAACAAAAAGAATTGGGCCAACAACTTTAAATGTTTCAGAATTATTGGAGACATCTGATAAAGACTTGGCATCACCAGCAACTTTGATTCTAACTGTGGTGCTTACGTTAGATAAAACATGGTTATTAAGACTTTACTTTAAAAATAGACAAAAAATTTTTCTTGGTTGTAAAGTACAGATGTTTCCTGACCTTACAAGGGAGACACAGAAGCGTCGCCTTGAATTTCTTCTTTTGAAACCTGGGGTTACTTCTCTGGGGGCAACATTTTATTTGAGACATCCATGTAAATGTATAGTGTGTTACCGTTCTGTTAAATATGTATTCTTTGAACCATCTCAATTGACAACTTTCGTAGCTACGTCTCGTCTGGATGGAAGATTATCTTGAACCCTAATATAATTAAGAAACCTCATTTTTCAGTGCTTCTGCTTTGAGCATCTTGCAAAAAATAATTTCTGTAATTTTAATTTTTCGCTAAATTTAAAACCTTGGATCCTGTAGGAGGACTTGAGCTTAAATAGTTAAATAATGTTTCTTTATTGGATGTTAAATTACTTTATGATTACTTGTTATTATGACTTGCTTTCTGTACAAGTGGTTAGCTTGATTTAAATTAAAAATTAATAAAGAAATAAAATAAAAAAAGCAACACAGAAACAGTATAGAAGGCTATAGTTAAGAAGAGAATGAAAACCTGAAATTATTTTGTAAGAAAATAAGGTAATAATTCCCCCTTTTACAAAAACATAATAGCGATTTTTAGCGCAGGCTGGAGTGCTGAATGCACTGTATTGCTTCTGACACTCATTCTATGGGAAGCTTTAGAAACATCTGGAAACATGAACATTTAAAAATGGAACATTATTATATCTAAAATAAAGTCATAAGGGCCAGTCTCTGTCAGGATCCAGCAGCAAAGATGCCATCTGTGTAGAGGGAGTAACCAATTCTTCCTTTGACTCTAAGAAGGTTGGTAGATCCAGACTATCTTGAGAGATTGGAGGTCCTTTTTCTCAAACTTTCTTCTTAAAGGGAGGCAAGTAAAAAACTTGAGTTATAGATTGTATAGGTACTTGCAAATGTTCCACCATATAATACCGGAACATATCTTGAGGTGAAGCACCAAGTTTCTTAGGAAAGTTTATCAAACAGGTTCCAGCTTCTCGCTGTATTCTCCAAGTTCTCACAATTTGTAAGCAAGATAGAATTATTTTTTATAATCCTTAAGCATGAAGGGCCGGATTTTATAAACAGCACACTTATCATGGTTTTCATTAAAGGTAGGCACTGGAAACATAGGTCAGGGTTCTAAAGGCCTACATTTTCAGTGCCTAAATTTGGTGCTGAGGAAGACCACAGATGGATTTGATGGCTTCAGTCAATAACTCAAACTGATAAAAATACATTTTTAAGGTTTGACAGTTGTCCCCAAAAAATCTCAAGGAGAGCTTACCATTCTCACAAATTTTAAGGATTAGGAGAAATTGTTCCAGTATTGAAGACTTCAAGATTTAATCGAAGGATTTATAACAGAAATTATTAGAAAAGGGTTATCCTAAGACCATTGTTAAAAAAAAAAATAGCTTACAAAAGAACAATATTTATAAATCATGACCTTCTTATCAATCAACAAAAACCACAGAGATTGGACAAAGATTTTGAAATCTGTGTACTCAGATATTGTTCCAACAGTACATAAGAACATAAGAATTTCCGCTTCTGGGTCAGACCAGTGGGCCATTGTGCCCAGCAGTCTGCTCACAAGGTGGCCCTTAGGTAACTGAGACTAGCCTTACCTGTGTATGTTCTGGTTGTCTAACTTTGTCTTGAATCCCTGGAGGGTGTTTTCCTCTATAACAGCCTCCAGAAGAGCATTCCAGTTTTCTACCACTCTCTGGGTGAAGAAGAACTTCTTTACATTTGTTCGTAATCTATCCCCTTTTAGCTTTAGAGAGTGCCCTCTCATTCTCTCTATCTTGGAGAGGGTAAACAACCTGTCTTTATCTACTAAGTCTATTCCCTTCATTATCTTGAATGTTTTGATCATGTCCCTTCTCAGTATCCTCTTTTCAAGGGAGAAGAGGCCCAATTTCTCTAAACTCTCACTGTATGGCAACTCCTCCAGCCCCTTAACCATTTTAGTCGCTCTTCTCTGGACCCTTTCGAGTAGAACTGTGTCCTTCTTCATTTATGGTGACCAGTGCTGGACACAGTATTCTAGGTGAAGGCGTACCATGGCCCGGTACTGTGGCATGATATCCTTCTCCGATCTATTCATGATCCCCTTCTTAATCTTTCATAGCATTCTGTACACCATTTTCGCCACCGCCGCACATTGCACAGATGGCTTCATTGACTTGTTGACCAGTACTCTCAAGCCTCTTTCCTGGGGGGGGGGGGGTCTCTACAAGTACTGCATGGGACATCCTGTATTCGTGTATAAGATTTTTGTTACCGACATGCATCACCTTACACTTATCCATACTGAACCTCATTTGCCATGTTGTGGCCCATTTCTTGAGCGTGTTTATGTCCTGTCGCAGGTATTCGCAATCCTCCTGCATCTTCACTACTCTAAATAACTTCGTATCGTCTGCAAATTTAATCATCTCATTCGTTGTACCAATTTCCAGGTCATTTATACATATGTTAACATCTTAAGGAGAAATTGGGACTTTTTAAAACTACATCCTGTTTTTGATTAATTTTGCTCTGTGCATGTGCTGGCATCCTTTATTTAAAGGTGCCATTTTTGAAGAATCTTTGTTACTAGATTTTCTGTAAAATACACAAATGGAAGCCTGAGACCCCCATGTCTATGGGCGGAAGGTAACATGGGGCTGGTGGCCCCAGTGTCGCCCTTTGGCTTGGGGGGTTATTAGGTAGTTTGAAAGGGGGGTGGGGAGAAGTAATAAGCAGGGATTGGGTGATAGGCCCGTCAGTGTAGGCAGTTTAAATTAATTGGTGGAGGGCAGGGTAGCGCACAGGGGCAAGGTTATAAAGCCGGGACCCTGGAAGACTGAGCTCCTTCTGGGGTCCTCTAAGGTGACTTTTCCCGCTCACCTGCCCGTTGTTTTGGCAGGTGTCGGTAGCTTGGGAGGCGGATCTCCCGAGCTACTGGGTCATGGGCTCATCAGGCGATGAGCGGGTGCTGGCGGGGAGCCATAGCCGGTGGGTCTGGTGACCCGGGTAAAATGTGGCATGAGGGACATGCCACCCCTCTGATCCTTGCTGAGGTGGCAGGGTCGAGGGCACTGAAAATATTTATTTGTAGTAGCTCGGATGGAGCTGTTTTGGTTATGATAAGTGAAGTTATGATATGTTAATATGTTATGGATTAATAAACTGAGCTGCGGCTAATTTTTACCATCAAGGGACTGTAGTGTGTTTCTGTGGGAAAAAGGGTAGGAAAAGGTCAGAAAGGTGGGTGGTGGTGTGAGTATTTAGGCGGACAGCTGGACCAATCCAGATCTCACTTTTATGGCTAACAAGTAAGTCTCCGTGTTTAACGTGTTTTTGTCTCTTGAACATTTGATAACATTCTTAGTTTGTTGAGATTTTAACTATATTTAATTTTTGTTTATATTTAGTTTACCTTGAAGAAGCCTCTTTTGATGAAATAGGTCCCGCTGGATCATTCATTCATACTGCATTAGCAGCACTAACCTTTGGCGTAGCTCTGCTCCTCCATAAAGCTTTAGATGTCCTTTTGAAGCCTTGAACCAAGTAGCTGTTTCTACTAGAGTTTTGCTATTTCTGCAATACAAATGTTTGTCGACTGAACTCAGTGATATATTGTTTAATTTAAGTGGCATTCCACTACAAAGGGCATGTTATTTTGTTTCAATACTGTTTGCCAATCACCAGTTGTATTTGAACTTGCACTTTGCTACATATGAATAAAGTGCTTCAGTTAACATATATGCTGTTTAGCTGTGTGGTTTTGTTTTTTAGTTTTTTATATTTTTTTAAGGCTTAACAAGCTTTAAGTTTTTGAAAGTTTATTTTATTTATTTATTTTTTTAAATACTTTATTCATTTCATATCTTAAATCAAGTACAATAAATACAAATATCAATTTCACTTTCAAATACACTTGACATCTTATAAATAACCCTTATAAAATATAATAAAATCCCCCTTCCTTATATAATCATGAAAAATATATTCTTCTATTATAATCAAAAAATACCCACCCCCTCCCCCCTTATGAGAACAGCTATTTGAAATATCCCAAATGATTATATTAGAATATGTTGAATGATTAATGAATTATAATAATATATAACTTTTAAGACTATAGAGTTAATATATTAAGATTTAATTCTATTTTGAAAGTTTATTTTAAAAAATGTGTAAACCACTCTGAACTGTTTTGTGGTATTCTATATCTTCGCTGTGTATGTACAGTCTCTTCTCTTGTAAACCGCTCTGAACTGTTTTGTGGTATTGCGGTATACAAAAATAAAGTTATTATTATTATTATTACATTTTCTACACACAAGTCACAATTAATATAAAGAAAAAAATATAAAGTAAATTATTAACATTCCAAAAAATTAAAAGGAGACAGATTCAGAACCAATGCTAGGAAGTTCTTCTTCACCCAACGGGTGGTGGACACCTGGAACGCGCTTCCAGAGGGAGTGATAGGACAGGGTACGGTATTGGAGTTCAAGAAGGGATTGGACAATTTTCTGAAGGAAAAGGGGATAGAAGGGTATAGATAGAGGGCTAGTATACAGGTCCTGGACCTGATGGGCCACCGTGTGAACGGACTGCTGGGCATGATGGACCTCAGGTCTGACCCAGCAGAGGCACGGCTTATGTTCTTATGTTCTTATTAACATTAAAAGTTTTTCATAGGATTGATGATAGATATCATCCTATATAATAAAACCCTAAGCGTGCATGCACACTTAGGGTTTTGTGATCCCTGTCGCCGTGTTTTCTGATCGTGGCGGCAGGGAACACTCTGGAGCTTCCCCCCTCCCGCCCTCACTCACCAAACGCTGCCGACGCTGCAAGTCCAGAGCCACTGGCAATCACCACGACGGCTACTCCCGCTCTCTCTCTCTGTCTACCAACAACAGACAGAAAACAACCAAAAGACAAAAAAACAATCGCTGGCACGTAGGGGGAAAGAGGCATTCCGGTTGTGGCAGGGAAGGGCAGAGCTTCTCTCTCTCCCCCCAAGCAGCAACAAAAACTCCTGATGTTTGCGGCTGTGGACCACCCCCCCCCCTAAAGTGGTAACCTATAGAAGAAAATCACGAAGGTCTTTGCAGACTTAGTAGCAGAATATAACCAGAATACCGAGTTTCGTCTGCTGAATCCTGAAGACGTGATTATTAAGCGAAAAGCATCTGGAGGCTGTGGTGTTCAACATTTAAAAGGGGTCCAAACAATGTGGCCAGTTTTTGTCTTCAATCTTCCACCAATACCAACATCATCTACCACCTACCACCTTAGAAATAAAAGGCAGATCGATTGCATGAGACTGCCACAGCACTTCCCCCTGACAAGGAGGAGAATGATATTTGGGTGGGGGAGTTGGGATTGGAGTTGGGGCCTGGGTTGGTGAGGAGAAGAAAAACATGGGATAGCCACTAGAGAGAGAGGCTTTGGGTGGGTGAGAGAAGCAGGCATTTGGAGGGTAGGTAGGAGAGAAAGAATACATGGATGGGGTAGGCCAAAAGCACCTTGGCAAGCGAGGGCTAAAGGAGCCCTCGCCCCCTGCCCCGGAGAAAGTGAAAGCGTGGAGGAGTGCAGAAGTTTTGGCTCGCCATAGCCCAGCAGTTCGCCAGCTTCCTGTGGAGCAGTATCAGGTGGCGATCCAGCACCAAGGGTGAGCAAACGGGGTCCAAAAGGGAGATGGGACGCATTTGCCCATTCTGTAGCTAGGCAGGTGTGCGCAGGCAACTGGCCACAGCTGGATTGAGGAAAGGGCAAGGGATCCCTTAGCTGGAACAGCTGGAAGGCAGCTTCAGTGAGGGTCTGGGCAGGGAGAGAGACAGAAAAAAAGATAGAAAGAAGGAAATAAAGAAAGATAGTGGGAGAGAAAGAAAGAAAGAAAGATAGACAGCGGGAGTGAGAGAGACAGACAGAAATAAAGGAAGAAAGAGACAGGGGTCAGGCAAAGAGACAGAAAGAAAGACAGACATCTATTCTAGCACCCGTTAATGTAACGGGCCTAAACACTAGTCATCCAATAATTACCTTTTGACACTCATGTGCCATAGGTATGGATATCTGAGATCCTTTGTTTCCTTTTCAAAAAAAACTTTGGGCATGCATTGTTCATTGAGTTAATTTCTATGGTAGGAACATGAATGTGACTAGCTAGCTCACATTTTTGCTTATTGTTATATTGTTTGAGGGTCCTCTGTCCACCACAGCGGCTCAGCTGATTGTGGCAGGAGAATCCACCCCCCCCCCACCCCAATCAGCTGAACAGGCTGGACTCTTCAGGAATTCAACCTTTTTTTCCTCCTTTTTTAGGGGGGAAAAGGGTTACCTTGGTTTATATATGGTACTGGCATAATCCTTTCTTCCTCCCTCATATTCATCCAGTAGAAAAATGTATTAATTCGAGTGACTAGAGGACTAAGGCCTGGCTGCCCTGGGTAGGCCCACTCTTGCCAATGGAAGTTAAGCAGCATCAGGCCTGGTTCATACTTGGATGGGGACCACTGGGGAATACCAGGTGCTATAAGCTGCAGGGCCCCATGTTGGGCAGCAGCAATATAGCAGAGCCACACACTGCACAGGAGAAGGCAATGGTAAACCACCTCTATACTCTGCCTTGAAACATCACAGGGAATATTATTCACTGTGTATGCAGGCAAGGGTCAGTGGTCAACTCAAAGGCATACAGGTACATACACAGGGCTGGAGGAGAAGGGCATTGCATACCCTTTATACAGCCAAACTGCCACAGAAATCTTTACTAAAATCTTAAACAATTTTCCAACCTTTGTGCCTGTAGATCTTGGATTTCTATCTTTAAGTTCATTTTTTTTTAAGAATTGTCTTCCAGTCTTCCTTCATCATTTATTTTCCTCAATGGTTTCTCTGTATAGCTTCTCTCATCTTACTTTCTTAGGGTTACCAGATTTCTTCAATAAAAAAGAGGACGCATGGCCCCACAGCCCTATCTATCCCATTGTGCTCCTTGTCCCACCCCCACATGAACCTCATTTCCTTTTCCCTGAGCTCGGAGCCTTCCAAAACCCAGACAAACTGCCGGGTTTTGGAAATCTGTCTGGGCACACGGACAGTCCTCAAAAAAAAAAAAGGACATGTCTGGATTTTAACGGACATCTGGTAACCCTAGTTATTACTTTTAAAACATAGGCCAATAAAGTTATCTAAAACTGTCTGTTTCTTTTCAGTGTCAGTCTGCTGGACTTACCTTCCTCATTGGCAGCTGCTAGGCTACAGCAACTCCCTCCTCCCCTTTAACCTATTGGGCAGGCTATAGGGGAGGCGAGAACAGCAACTAAGATACAGAAGCACATCCTCCCTGTGTTTTCCTGTAGCTCTGCAACATGAAGCTTAATTCCGCAGATCTATAGACTTACAGGGAAAAATATTGGAGGTGCTCAAGGTACCCACAACACCCACAGAGCTGGCGCCCATGGTTTTGTGAGTAAGGCTCTTTATAATAGCTCTGAGGTAGCACAAAATGCTTCTTTTTCTGGTAGCATCTGTCTTCCCCATTGAATATATTGCTGCCATCTCTAACAATACTTAGGTTCTAATCACTAGCCCACTAGTAGGAGTGGCCCGGCGGTTATAGCCACTGCCTCAGCACCTTGAGGTTGCAGATTTGATCCCTCTGTTGCTCACTGTGACCCTGGGCAAGTTACTTAATCCTCCATTCCCCCAGGTACCGTAGATAAATTGTGAGCCCAATGAGATAGGAAAAAGATAAAGCCTTGATTGTATTGTGAAGGACGTTATACTGTATAAGTACCTTAATAAATATAAATGTTTCAATAGATACATTCTTAACCTTCAGCCTTGAAAGTTGTAATTATGTGTACAAATAATAGCGGTTTGTGATTCTTCTCCCAACGGTGAAACCAGCCCTGAGGCATGTGCTCCAATTTTTAAACATTCCTTTACATGATAATGCAAAAGGGCTATTTGGAAAGGTTTGGTTGTTTGCAGATGATACTAGAATCCAAAATATGGTGTACCCTTTGGAAGATGTGAATCACATGAGGAAGTATCTGGTGATGTTTAATGAATTGTCTAGAATTTGGCAGCTAAGATATGATGAGTAGGGTTATCATATTTTGGGCCTCAAACCCCTGGACACATGGCCCCACCCTGTTCTGCCCCCCACAAAGCCTCCTCTCTACCCCAAGCTCCAGCTGCATAGGGAGGGCCTGGAGCATGCTCAGAGGCCCTACAGATGTGTCCGGAGCTCATTGGGGCTTTCCAAAACATGGATAAACTGATGGGTTTTGGAAAGTCCATCTGGGCACCTGGACAGTCCTCTAAAAAGAGGACATGGCTGGGTATCCCAAGTCGTCTGGTAACCCTAGATAAGAGTTACCATGCTGGGACAGACTGAAGATTCATCAAGCCCCCTGTTTCCAAAGTGGTGAATCCAGGTCACAAGTACTTGGCAAGATCCCAAAAGAATAAAACAGATTTTATGCTGCTTATCCTAGGAATAAGCAGTGGATTTTCCCCCAAAAAATCTTAATAATGGCTCATGCACTTTAACATAGTAACATAATAAATGATAGCAGATAAAGCTCTACATGGTCCATCCAGTCTGCCCAACAAGTCAATCCAGTAATTATTCATTTTACTTGCTAAGTTCCACTATAAGGTGACTTTCCCTCCCCTCAAGATAGGAAGTCTGTAATCAGCTGATATGAAAGTGGTATAAAATACTTGCTCCTGATATGTTGTATATGAGAGACAGTCCGTAAAAGTCTGTCCATCAGCTACTCTACCCCACTGCTGAAGTTACCATCAAAGCTAATTTTAGACTTTTTTGAAGGAAATTTTCCAAACCTTTTAAAAACTATGTTTAGCTAACTGCTTTCACCACATTCTCTGGCAATGAATTCGAGAGTTTAATTACACATTGAGTGAAGGACATAGGTTCTCCAGTTTTGTTTTAAATCTACTACTTAGTAGCTTGATTGCATGCCTCCTAGTCCTAGTATTTTTGGAAAGAGCAAAGAAGTGATTCATTTCTATGTGTTCTACTCCACTCTGTATTTTATAGATGTATATCATATCTCCCCTGAGCCATCTCTTCTCCAGGCTGAGGAGCCCTCACCACTTTAGCCTTTCCCTTTATAATCTTTGTCACCCTTCTCTGTACATTTTCTAATTCCGCTTTTTTTTTTTTTTTCTTCAAGATGTGGCAACCAGAATTATACACAGCATTCAAGCTACGGCCGCATCATAGAGCAATATAAAAGGTGTCATAGAGCAATATAAAAGGTGTTATAACAGTTTCCTCTTTTTTTTTCCATTCCTTTTCTGATAATGCTAGCATTCTATTTGCTATTTTTAGCTGCTGCTGCACACTGAGCTGAGAGTTTCAACACATCATGAACGAAGACACCTAGGTCCTTTTTCTGGGCAGTGAGTTCTAATGTTGAACCTTGCATCATGTAGCTATAGTTCAGGTTCCTCTTTGTGAAACGACAAATAAAAGACCCATTTTACAAAGCTGTGGTAGTGATTCTGATGTGCCAAATGCACTGAAACCCATTCAATTCCTATGGGTTTCAGTGCATTCGATGCAGGAGAATCGCTACCTCGGCTTTGTAAAAGGGGCCCTTTATTTATAGTTTCACAATGTCTATATCCATGTATCCATGGTCTGTTTTTATGTCACTCATTCTGACCCTATTCTATATTGGTGGTTTTATTTACTTCTTTTTGGACCTTAAACCTTGTACAAGTAAGAAAAAAAAATGTAAATACATATATTTTTATGCTAAAATAGTTTGTTCTTAAATTCTACCTTTGTTGCTAATTTCCTTCTAGTTTTACTTGACAAATGTCCTAGCCTTATCTTACATCACTAGGTAACCCTCAATGTATTTCAGTTTTAAGGTAAACAAGTCAAGCAGTTCATTTTGTTTGTTTGTATGGATGGCCTAATTTTTCCTGAGCTTATGTGTGTGATGCTATTTGTTTTCAGCATTATAACAGCATATTTCACTTCCATAGTCATCATTCATTCACCATCTACTTAACACCAACTATGAAAAATAAAGGGAAGTATATAATCTACAGGCTACCTAAGCTTTTTTTTTTTTTAAAAAAAAAAACACACAAAAAAAACCCTTTATTTTCTCTTTTGGTTTTTATTTTTTTTACACATTGAAGAATTTATGTATTTTAAAAATATTAAAAAGCAAAAAATATTTGTGTTATAGAATTCTTTCTGTAACAAAATGTCTGCTGCTTCTCATCAGCATATCTTGGGTGAGTTGTCTTTTAATCACTCTGTTTGGTGTTTGATATGCAGCCATAAAATGTTTATAGTAAGATCTGTAAGTAAACCTTCAATTCTGGGAGCAAATTAATAGTCTGGAACAGTGAGAATCTGAATATTGATGATCACACTTTCAGAGTCTCTCTGGGGCTGGGGTATGAGGTGTTGATCATTGCTTCTCACTGATAAGCAAAATATTTCCAGACCGTGAAGAATTTTGTGGTGTGTGAGAAGGATAAACCATAATCTGCATCAGCACACTAACTTCTACACTGTCATTTGCATTGAAAATCAGGTTGAAGTTATGCTAAGCTCTCTATTAAAGTCTCATGTCTATGAAAGGTCTTCCCCTCCATTTGAATAAGACCTCTTATGCATGTGCAAAAAAGCACATTTAAAAAGGACATTCCTTTAATTAGGATGGCATTTAGATGCAGAACCCTTAAATGCTCACTTTTTGTGATGCTAAATTGCAGGGCATTTTCAAGTGTATTGCAGAAGTCACTTTCACTGGATTTTTTTTTTTTTTTCTTCTTCTTTCATGGTATTTATTTATTTAGCTCATAAGACAAGGCATGACTAACAGAGAATGCAGAATAGATTAATATGTCCTGCAAGATTAATATAATATTAAATCAACAAATAAAGACCAACAAAATGTTGAAATGTTTAAATATAGGATCTAAGCATTTTAAAATCAAACACTGTAATTCTAAGTATATTTTATAAGATTTTTTTTTTTTCTTTCAGTTTTTGTGCCTGATCTATAGTCACCCTTGGGTTCTTGAAACATCTGAAGTGAAAGAGAGAAAATCACATGTTTAATGGATGACCACCTCCTAATTGCTTCTCCCTGCCACCTTCAATCCAGGTTTAGGTAATCATTTGTAAAATCATGGTAAAAGACGTGTTGGTGTAGTTGTTAGACTAAGAGTTGTGGCATATTTATAAACAGGGTTTAATTCCTGCTGCTTCTACCAATACCCCACAGGAAGTATTTGATATGGGGATGGTGCCTAGCAATCCTGGCCATTATTTATTGGGATTTATAACTGCCTTTTCATGAAGACATTCACCCAAAGTATTTTACAATACATTGAATAGTAATCAGGTACTCTTAGGTATTTCCATATCTGTCCCGGCAGGCTTACAATCTAACTGTACCTGGGGCAATGGCGAGTTAAGTGACTTGAACATTTGGTTATTGTATATGTTATGTTTTGTCTATATTTATAATATAATTCTGAGCACAGTATACCTACATTTGTAATACCATATTAATGTTTGTACGTAGTATGTGTGATTTAATGTTATTTTGGGGACACTGAAGTATATGGGAGGATTCTAACTACTTCCATTGTCTACACAGGCTAGATGGCAGATGCAATGCATCTGTTTTATGTACGTAAGAAGCACCAATGGTTTTATTGTTTTCTATACAGTAATACAATAAGGAACCAGTGCCCAGATTATATAAACAGCATCCCGACTGTAGGCGGCCAACTGCTGCCTAACCAGCCAATCAGGACGCATGTTTCAAAAAAAAAAAAAAAAAAAAAAAGCCTCCCAAGGCAGGCCGCCTACATTGCAGGTATCTCAGAGAGCCTAGGGAGGTGCATAGGCCTACCTAAGATCCCCTAAGGCTAGGCGTGAGAGTGCCTTAGCTCCTAAGTAGCCCTAGGCAGGCCTAGGTGACTTATGTACCTCCCTAGGTCTGCGATAGACACATACAATGTAGACCTGCAAAATGCTGGCCTAAATTGTAAGCATAGAAAACCAGTACAAATACTGCTATTACCCAGCACTACACTTCTAAATGTAAGCCCAGACAGCTGAAAGGGCTCGGGTCTCAGAAACGGAGCCTACGCGCAGCAGTGACAATCACAAACTGAGGAAAATCAGCGTAGTATAATCGCTCCAACTCCAATCATTGACCCACATGCATATATTTTTTTAAAGCATTTTTCAAAAAGCAATTAAAACAGCTAACCCACAGCCGGAAGAATCTCATGACTTTGGGTCTTTAAAAGCCCTCATTCTAGAGGTAGTGCAGCCCAATATGAGAGGAGGAGATTTCAGGAGGTTTTTAGCACAGAGAGAACAGCGTTGGATCAATAGACTTAATACTCTGTGGCCGTCTGGCTTAAATAGATGTTTTGAGTGGCAACATTTCTATTAGGCAGTATAGGATGTTTAGCGAGGTGTGATGTCACTACGTTTGAATTACGGAAGGGCTATAAAACGTAGCCGCTGGCCATCTTAACATTGCTTTGAAATTCTGTGACCGAGTGCTGTAATGTATGTGCTGTGTGTGTATGTGTCTACTTTGGTAGTTTCTTGAGAACCAATTGCTTTATGTTCATTATGTGCTCATTTTTTGCAGTGAAGCTTTGACTTATTGTATGTCCTGGTGGCCCTGACGCAGCGGTTGCTTTTGATTAATTATTTCCGCGAAACGCTGGCCGCGTCGGCAAATCTACACTAGAGACTGCACTCTTCCATAAAGACAAATCAGCAAAGTCAGCAAAGTCAGCCATAAAAGCTAAGTAGTTTGGTTGCTAAAATTTTTTAGTTTCTGGCTTGCACTTCTTTTTTGCAACCCGGCTGTGGGTTAGCTGTTTTAATTGCTTTTTGAAAAATGCTTTAAAAAAATATATGCATGTGGGTCAATGATTGGAGTTGGAGCGATTATACTACGCTGATTTTCCTCAGTTTGTGATTGTCACTGCTGCGCGTAGGCTCCGTTTCTGAGACCCGAGCCCTTTCAGCTGTCTGGGCTTACATTTAGAAGTGTAGTGCTGGGTAATAGCAGTATTTGTACTGGTTTTCTATGATATATTTATAAATATACTGCTGGGGTATTTTGTTGTAGTTTATACACTAGTACTTTTCCCTTGTGTTAAGATGGCACAACAATCTTGGGCTACTGGCCTAAGTTTCAGTGCAGACTTTATAAGTTCTGTACTTGATTCCTCCTCGAGTATGAACTGGGAGCAATCTACTCTTAATAATTCTATTCTTTGGGATGAAATGAATGCTCTTTCAAAAAGATACATCAGAGCTGAGCTCCATGGAGCGACATTAACGGAATACTGTAAGAAGGAATACATTCCCAGAGGTTTAAGAGTACAGAAGGAACCGAGGATGTTTGTGGACGATGTTGAGTTCAATCAAAAATGGATAGCGATCTTGAACAAATGTGCTTTGGACCTGATGGTTCTGATCATTGATCGCACGAAGAAAGCGATGACTAAAACTAAAGAAGAAATTGAAGACAAACTAAAACTGTTAAAGCAAAACTCTAATGAAAATGAGTTCAAACAACATCAAGATGATCTGAAATTGAAAGTGGATATATTTAGAGCTGAGATCCAGAAGGATAAATTTAAAAAATTCAAACGAGATGAACAGGATTATCTCCAGAATAGAGTTTATCCTTGGGTAAAAACATCTGACTCTGGAAATCAGACTGCTGAAAGGAGAGTAGCGTTTGACCAGACCTCTGAATCGTCTAATTCTGATGAGGATTTTTTAGATCCCAAACCCCGACCTCCGCGACGAGGCAGATGGCGAAGAGGGAATGGTCGTGGCCAGGCCCAATATTTTCAGCAGAATCAGGCTCAATATCAACATCAACACCCACAGACGAGATCCCAAAGAAGTCACAGGTATCCATGACTATAGGTTCAAGGAAGAACGGTGTGGATATTAGGATTGTAAATCTCTCTAATCATAATTTAACTGTTGATGAACACGATCTATTGGCTAAAGGCTTATCATTCGTGCCTACTACCCCGATTGATGTTTTCCAGAATAGGATTGATCTAGAGAAGTTTTTTCGAACATTGAGAATTAAATCATTTTTCTCTACTGAGGCTACATCTGAACAAACGGATTTTGATTCACGAATAAAACCAAAATCTACTTGGGTCCCACCTGGCCCGATTGATCCGCTGATTACTGCCTTCCACAAACTAGTTGAAACTGATATTTTGGATTCCAAGAGGAGTTTTAATGGTAAACAGTACTATAACATCAGTAAGTATGAAAGGGAGGCTATTAAAACTCTTACTGAGGACACTGATTTGATCATTAGAAAGGCTGATAAAGGTGGTTCTATTGTTCTGTTAAGTAAGGAAATGTATCTACAGGAAGCTGAAAGACAGCTGTTCAGTTCCGACTATGATGTCCTTCCACAGGATCCAACTGAATATTTGCAACTTAAGATTAATGGTTTAACAAAAAAGGCCTTGGATGATGGACACCTTACCAGTAGAGAATTTCGGTTTCTCAATGTACGATATCCAAAGATACCTATTTTCTATTTACTTCCCAAGATCCACAAGTCCTCCACATTACCTCCTGGTCGTCCGATTGTGTCTAATCGAGGGGCTCTTTTGGAAGCCTCCTCCATATACATTGATAGATTTCTTCAGCAGTTTGTGCGACAGACTCTGGCATTCACTCAAGATACAACTCAGTTTTTGGAAAAGTTGGATACCATTAGACCTGGCCCAGATTCGATCTTGGTGACTATAGATGTGTGTTCGCTGTACACTATTATACCCCAGTCTGAAGCGCTTCAAATAATTCATGACACCTTAGAGAAAAGGCTTAATCCCAAAGTTCCAACTGAGTTCATTTGTTCCCTTGCAAAGATTGTACTGTGTGACAGTTTTTTTATGTTTGAAGATCATCTGTTTCAGCAGAAATCTGGGATAGCTATGGGGATTACGATGGCCCCTGCCGTGGCTAATTTGTTTATGGACAAGTTTGAACGTGACTGGGTGTATGATTGTGAATTTTTTCAACATGTGGCCTTTTATACCAGATACATTGATGATATTTTTTTAGTCTGGAATGGTAGTGTGCATGACTTAGAAAAATTTTTTGTATACTTAGATGCCTGTCATCCTAAAGTGCGCTTTACTCATGTTTACAACATCAACCAGATTTCTTTTCTCGATGTTTCTGTTGAAATTAAGGAAGGGGTTTTTCATACGTCTGTTTTCACCAAACCCACTGACTGTAATTCCACCTTGCACTATTCAAGTGCTCATTCAAGTTCTCTGAAAAAGAGTCTCCCTTATTCTCAGTTTCTGCGGATTCGGAGAATTTGTTCCTCTAAATTAGAATTTAAAAAACAGGCTGATGTTTTAAAGAAAAAATTTTTGACCCGGGGTTACCCTGCAAAAGTTGTTTCTGCAGCATATAAAAGAGCGTTATACTGCAATAGGGAGGGCCTTTTTGCTCCTAGGAGATCTGAGGCTCTGAAATTAGGCGAACAATACATGACATGTGTAGTAACCTATTCGAACCAATGTCATCGTTTGGTTAGCTCCCTTAAAAAACACTGGGCGATTTTACGTACCTCAGGGACATTTAAAACTTACAACTTGAGGATTGCTTTCCGGAGAACTAGGAATCTGAAGGAGATTTTATGTCCATCTGTACTGCCCAACACTAAGCTAGGGCCTGATCATGTATGGTTAGGACATAAAGCATGTGGGGTGTGCCAAATGTGTAAGATTATGCTTTGCACCAACTGTTTCTGTAATCCTAGTGATAAGAAAGAATACATGTTACGTCATAATTCTGATTGTAAATCCTGTGGGGTGATATATGTCATACAGTGCCCTTGTGATTTGGTGTATGTGGGCCAGACCTCCAGCAAATTTACTATAAGACTCACAGAACATAAGAGTAATATTAAAAACAGAGTAATGGGGGCTCCTCTAGCCAAACACTGTCTTGAAGAATCTCATGACTTTGGGTCTTTAAAAGCCCTCATTCTAGAGGTAGTGCAGCCCAATATGAGAGGAGGAGATTTCAGGAGGTTTTTAGCACAGAGAGAACAGCGTTGGATCAATAGACTTAATACTCTGTGGCCGTCTGGCTTAAATAGATGTTTTGAGTGGCAACATTTCTATTAGGCAGTATAGGATGTTTAGCGAGGTGTGACGTCACTACGTTTGAATTACGGAAGGGCTATAAAACGTAGCCGCTGGCCATCTTAACATTGCTTTGAAATTCTGTGACCGAGTGCTGTAATGTATGTGCTGTGTGTGTATGTGTCTACTTTGGTAGATTCTTGAGAACCAATTGCTTTATGTTCATTATGTGCTCATTTTTTGCAGTGAAGCTTTGACTTATTGTATGTCCTGGTGGCCCTGACGCAGCGGTTGCTTTTGATTAATTATTTCCGCGAAACGCTGGCCGCGTCGGCAAATCTACACTAGAGACTGCACTCTTCCATAAAGACAAATCAGCAAAGTTAGCAAAGTCAGCCATAAAAGCTAAGTAGTTTGGTTGCTAAAATTTTTTAGTTTCTGGCTTGCACTTCTTTTTTGCAACCCGGCTGTGGGTTAGCTGTTTTAATTGCTTTTTGAAAAATGCTTTAAAAAAATATATGCATGTGGGTCAATGATTGGAGTTGGAGCGATTATACTACGCTGATTTTCCTCAGTTTGTGATTGTCACTGCTGCGCGTAGGCTCCGTTTCTGAGACCCGAGCCCTTTCAGCTGTCTGGGCTTACATTTAGAAGTGTAGTGCTGGGTAATAGCAGTATTTGTACTGGTTTTCTATGATATATTTATAAATATACTGCTGGGGTATTTTGTTGTAGTTTATACACTAAATTGTAAGCAGACATGACCGTTGAGCTTATTGCAGCAAGGGATGTCCCTTCCACAATAACTGTAGCAGCCAAAGGTGCAGCCGCCTGCCCCCCTCCCTCCCGAAGATCGTCAGCAAGAGGGATGCCCACTCCTTCCTGCCGGAACCCCCCACATACCCCCTGAACATCGCAGGGCAGGAGGGATGCCATGGGGAGTGGCCTAAGGAATCTGGCCAATTAGAATCTTAGGCCACTCCTAAGATTTGCCCAGGTGCCTAAGGCCCCTCCTATGGAAGGGGCCTTAAGTGCCTGGGCCTATCAGGGCCTAAGACTCTTCCCCGGTACATTCCACGATGCACCATGAAGGGGCAGGCTCGCCATTCATGAGAAAGTGAGCCAGCTGGCTGGAGACAGGAAAGATGCTTCTAGCCTACCAACATTTAAAGGTAGGGGAGGAGTTCAGGGGGATTGGGAGTCCAGGGGGGGTGAAGGGGGGTCTGGTTGCAGGATACCCATGATGTTCATGGGGGTGGGGAGGTCCGGCAGGAGGAATTGGGCATCCATCCTGCTGCACAATGTTTGGTGGGGTGGGGTGACTGGCAGGAGGGACTAGGCATCCCTCTTGCTGCGTGATGTTCAGGGGGTGGGGTTATAACAGGAGGGACTGGGAATCCCTCCTGCCAATCAATGTTTGGGGTTGGGGGGGTTCTGGCAGGAGGGACTGGGCATCCCTCCTGCTGGTAGTCTTTGCGAAGGGTGGGGGGGGGGCGGGTTGCTGCTAAACTTATCATGGCAGGGAGATCCTTTGCTGCGATAAGCTCAGCAGTAACCCAATTCTCTAACTGGCGCCTGTGAAATGGATGCCGGTTAGAGAATCACATTATTAGTTAGGCTTAGGCTACCTAATCAGTGATTAGGTAGTGATTAGGTAGGCTTAGGCTACCTAATAAGTGAGGACAGTTGCGATTCTCACAGGGTAGGCAAGAGCCATATGTGAGCTCCTCACTTCCCTGGTCACTGAGCAAGCAACCACCCAGCATGCCCTTGAGGACATGCAGTTTATCCTTGCCAACTTTCTCACCTAGCATCACTCCTCTGGTGATCCATGAGCTTCCCTTACCCTGCAAGCCTCCTTCAGCCAGGCCTCCACCAGCTAGAGTTCCATCCCAGCACATCTGGCAGTCAGCCCAAAGATTGGGTCAAGGTACATGGCTGGGGGAAGGGGACCCATTAGGGCCTCTGCCTCCCTCCCCAGGGCCATCATGCTACCATGGGCCCTGTGACTCAAATGGACTGCTTCTGCATCTAACCACCACATCCTCTACCTTATGGTGGTCTTATTACAGATCCAAGTTCAAGGTAGCAACCTGACCATAAGGTCAGACCTCTTCAGCTACATATCCCATAGTGGTCATCATAGGGGGAGGGGATCCATGTGAAATTAACATGGAGGGGTAAGAGGGAGGGTGGTCTCTGTGTAAAGGTAACATGGAGTGGAAGGAGGAAGGTGTTCTTTGTGTGAAAATAAACATGGAGGGGGAGGGTAGTGTTCATGTGAATATAGCATGGAGGGAGAAGGGGAGGATAAAGGGAGAGGAAAAGGGAGAAGATAAGGGGAAGGGGTAGTACATGTTGTGGAGGGGAGAATGGCTGCATGCCTAGGGAAAAGGGGATTTTAGAGGGATCCTGTCTGGGATGAGGGAGTGGTGGCACATGTCAGCTGACAATGGAATCAAGGTCATGGAGGGAGGAAGGGAGGTATAGGCCTCCTTCCAAGACCCAGATTTCATCATCAGCTGACATTCCTCATCATGTTCCACAGACACAAGTTCATCTTGTGGAGGTACAGGGACAGATCATCATGAGGAACAGGCCTAATAGCAGATCCCAGAGTAGGATATAATTTTGTGCTTAGTTTTAGCTGAGAATCCACTTGTGTTCACAAGGCAAAAGTAGAAATCTTTAATATGGTCTCGCGGTTCCCTCTATATCAGGGGTCTCAAAGTCCCTCCTTGAGGGCCGCAATCCAGTCTGATTTTCAGGATTTCCACATGAAAGACTGCTAAGGAAGCTATGGAACCACGGGGTGCAAGGGGTGGCCAACCGATGGATCAAAAACTGGCTGGCGGACAGGAAACAGAGGGTTGGAGTAAAGGGCCATTACTCAGATTGGAAATGGGTCACGAGCGGAGTTCCACAAGGGTCGGTGCTGGGATCGCTTCTGTTCAATATATTTATTAACGACCTGGAGGCGGGAACAAAATGTGAGGTTATTAAATTTGCGGATGACACTAAACTATACAGCAGGGTCAAAACCATGGAGGACTGCGAAGACCTCCAAAAAGATCTGACAACGCTGGAAGAGTGGGCCAAAAAGTGGCAGATGAGCTTCAACATAGGGAAATGCAAGGTCATGCATGTTGGGGAAAAAGAACCCGATGTTCACTTACAAGATGGGGAGATCACCGCTAGGGGTGAGCAACCTTGAAAGAGACCTGGGAGTGATGGTAGACACAACATTGAAGGCGTCGGCGCAGTGCGCCACAGCCTCAAGGAAAGCAAACAGAATGTTGGGTATCATTAAGAAAGGTATCACGACCAGGACGAAGGAAGTCATCCTGCCACTGTATCGTGCATTGGTGCGCCCGCACCTGGAGTACTGTGTCCAGTACTGGTCGCCGTACCTCAAGAAGGACATGGCGGTACTTGAGAGAGTCCAGAGAAGAGCAACTAAGTTAATAAAGGGTATGGGGGACCTCTCATACACTGACAGATTGAAAAAGCTGGGGCTTTTCTCGCTGGAAAAGCGACGACTCAGAGGAGACATGATAGAAACCTTCAAGATCATGAAGGGCATAGAAAAAGTGGACAGGGACAGATTTTTCAAATTATGGGGAACCACAAGTACAAGGGGGCATTCAGAGAAATTGAGAGGGGAAAGGTTTAGAACAAATGCCAGGAAGTTCTTTTTCACCCAGAGGGTGGTGGATACATGGAACGCGCTACCGGAGGATGTGATACGCAGAAGCACGCTACAGGGCTTCAAGGAGGGTCTGGACAGGTACCTGGAGGACAAAGGGATTGAGGGGTACAGATAAGAGTAGAGGTAAGGTTAGAGGGATAGGATTAGAGGTAATTTGTAAAATTAGACAGAGACCACTGTTCAGGCAGTGGGCCTGATGGGCTGCCGCGAGAGCGGACCGCTGGGCGAGATGGACCTCTGGTCTGACTCAGCGGAGGCAACTTCTTATGTTCTTATGTTCTTATTAATATGCATGAGATCTAAGTGCATGCACTGCTTTCAATGGGGAAATCCTGAAAACCCGACTGGATTGCGGCCCTCAAGGAGGGACTTTGAGATCCCTGCTCTATATCATTGGGATTGCAAATGACATTGCTGTCTTTCGTCAATTGAGCCAGTCACAAAGTCCGTTGGAACAACTGGTACAGATGATTCGAGCCCAAAACTTATCCTGGTCACCCAGTAGACCTTCTTCAGATCTACGGTATTTGGGTGATGGTGTGCTTTCATCATGAATGAACCACAGACGTAACAGAAACTATCTGGATAATTAGTACAATGTCTTGGCATGATAAAGACTGATATTAATCACCATCTGTAGCATAAAAAACAAAGACAACTGTCGTTAACCCTCTTATGTTTATCCTATAAACGCATGATATATCACCCAATTAACGTATAAAAGTAAACTTACAATTTCTCTAATGAGATGATAAAATAGTGTCTGTATATTAGTATAAAAGTGGTTTTACCAATCTCTCCAGTTAGATAAAACTTCTAAATTAACCTATTTATTTAGTTAACATTTTTAACTGTTAGAGTGCTAAGTAGTTAAAGAATAACAAATTAATTTCATTATTTGTGGTGTTTAATTGGGTTGCCATTGTCCAAAAACAATGAGAAAATTGATTTATGGGTGAAGTCATAGACAATGTTATGCAATATTCCTTCCTGAAGCTGCCCATTGCCTTCCCTCTGTCCTCCCCCAGCCCAACCCCTCTAAGCATACCTCCAACCTAGAGAATAACAAGGTGACTGTTGCCAACAGCTAGCCATGGGTAGCCGCAGGTAACTCACCGAAATGGGGTCGCTGAGGGTACGGGGACAAGGCCATTCACTGCCCCGTGGAGTGGTGAATGGCCTTGTCCCCGTAGTTAAGTGAGGTAGCATGCCCAAAATATTTACCACCCCTAGCGATCACATGGTTCAACAGCCCCCTCCCTTGTTCCTCCCGATCGCCACAGTTTGGGTATCTCCCTCCCTCCTTCCCTCTTACCTTTGCTGGTGATATTCATGCCTCCAAGTGGCACTAATCTTTAAACAAGTCACGTATGGCTGCCTCAAACTTCTCTGATGCAACTGGAAAGAGGAAGTTGCATCAGAGAAGAAGATTTAGGCAGCCACACACAACTTGTTTAAAGGCTAGTGCCGCTCGAAGACATGAAAATCACCAGCAAAGGTAAGGGGAAGGGAGGGAGGGAGATGCCTGGACCGTGGTGATCAGGAGAGAGGGAGAGGGCTGCTGGATCGTATGAAGGGTGCTGAACGCAAGTGGAGAGAGAGGGGAAGGGGTGAAAGGAACAGCACTAAAAGGAAATGGGGTTGGAGAGAGTGGGGAGAAGATGCTGAAGGAAAGTGGGTAGGAGAGAAAGAGGGGGGAAAATGATGAAGGAAAGTGGGGAGGGTAGAGAGTAAAACAGACGCTGAAAGGAATTAGATGGAAGGAGGGGATAAAGAAAAAAATGGCACATGCTGAATTGGGGAGATAGATACCAGATCTGAGGGGAGGAAAGGAGGAGAGAGATGCTACAAACCACCTGGGGGAGGGAAGGGAAGAAGACAGAGATGCAGGACTATGGGGGGAACAGAGGGAAGAAGATGGGTGCCAGACCAATGGGGGTGGTGGTGGTGGAGGGAGAGGTGTTTATGTTTAAGATTTGATATACTGCTCCTGCATTGTACTGACCTAAGCAGTTTACAAAGTATCAAACTAAAATAAAATTAGGTACTTGAGAAAAACTACCCTATCTGTCCTGAAGGCTCACAATCTACCTAACAGAGCAGATGCCATATGGAAAAGGTAGCCAGAAGGCAGACAGTGGATGGAAGGAATAGAATGACAAGAAGATGAGGAAAGCAGAAACCAGACCACAAAGGTAGGAAAAAAAAATTCTATTTCTTTTCTTTTTTTGTGCTTTAGGATAAAGTAGTATATTAGTTGCGTTGATAAACATTTATAAACAAAGCCCTCTCAGTTGAAGATCTCTTCCTCTAGTTTGGCAGCCAGAACTTTGATTTATAAAATGACAATTCTACAAAATATTGTTACTTTTTATACTTTAATAAAATAAGTTCAATATAAAACTATTTGAGGCTTGTGTGGATGGGATCATATGTTATCCCAGGACAAGCAGGCATGATATTCTCACATGTGGGTGACGTCATCTACGGAGCCCCGGCGCGGACAGCTTTTCAAGCAAACTTGATTGAAGTTTCAAGTTTGCACACTGCACCACGCATGTGCGTGCCTTCTCGCCCACTAGAGGGCGCATCCCACCTCGTGGTCCTCAGTTCAAATTTTTCCGCGGAGCAAGAAAGCCCTGTGGATCTGAGCTCCAGTGTTTTTGCCTTCTAGCTGCCGCGTTTAGTTTGTTTTTCCCTTCGAATTAGTTCGCGGTACTGTTTTCCTTTCGTTTCTTTTCAAAAAAAAAAAAAAAAGTCTTTCGTTTTTCGTCGGGTTCCGGGGGCTCCCGGAAGCCGTGGCCGCGGGACGTCGGTACGTTCCCGGCCTTCTTCTTTTTCTTCGTGGATGTCCCGTCCTGTTACGGGATTCAAAAAGTGCAGCCGGTGTGAGAGGTTGCTTTCCATCACTGACCCTCACCGGTGGTGCATTGTCTGTCTTGGGCCCGAACATCCGACAGACTCGTGTGATCGCTGTGCTACCTTCCAAAACAGGGCCCTCCGTCGCCGTAAGGCAAGAATGGCCGAATTGTTCGCCGTCGACGCGCCGCCTAAGGCCTCGACGTCGGCCTCGGCTTCGGCCCCGGCCTTGACCTCGGCCTCGGCGTCCTCGGGGGCCTCGGCCTCGCCTCGGCCCTCTTCCTCGAAGGCGTCGTCAGTGAAGCAAGCTTCGGGTAAGTCCTCTGTTCCATCCCCTTCAGCAAAGAAGCCATCCTCGAGTCAGGCCAAGGCGGGTGGGTCGACCCCGGCCCCGCATCGGACCTCGACTCCGCACACCCCGAGGGAATACTCGAGACCGAGGTCGCCCTCCAGGGAGTGTGCCCCGGACTCGGAACTCCCCACCTTCGTGGGGATTCCGGCCTTCCAGGATCTCCTCCGAGCTCTCATCTCATCGGAGCTGTCGGGAGCCCTGGAAGTGTTGCAGCGTGCTGCGGTTCCGGCGGCCTCGACCTCGGCCTGGACGCCTTCGGTCTCGGAGGCCCCGGCCTCGGCTCCCTCGGGAGCCCCGGCCTCGGCGACCTCGGTCTCGGGTACTGGGACCCCGTTCACCTCGGTCTCGGCCCCGCCCCGGACCTCGACCTCGGGGGAACCCCCTGAGCGGAGTGTAAGGCCCAAAGAAAAGTTGCGCAGAGTGCGCCGTCTTTCCTCCTCTTCCTCCGGGTCTTCCAGACACGCCTCGCCCTCGACGCGACCTCGGACGGGGCGTCGATCGAGGAAGTCTAAGCGGCCCCGAGGCTCGCCTCGGCGCGACCGTTCCTCGTCGTTCGGGGGCGAGGCGTTGCAGGTGTCGGAGTTGCGCCTCGACAACCCGAGGCTCCTCCGCTCACCCCATGGGAAGTCTTCCCGGGCCGCCTCGCCGAGGAAACGGGAGAGTGTCCCACGAACCCCGGGGTCCTCACCCAAGGGTTCTGCGAGGAGGATAACTTCCCCTTCCCCCTCGAGGGCCCTCGAGAGGGGATCCTGGGATTCGGGATCGGTTAGGGATCCTCATTATTCCCATGAGGCCTCCCCCCTCTCCTCGGTGGGGCGGTCGAGAACCCCCTCTCCCCAGGCTAGGCCGTCCTCATTTTCATCCTTCATTCAGGACATGGCCCAAGCCCTGGGGATTGACCTGATGGTAGGCTCTCGGTATTCCAAAGAATTTCTGGAGGAACAGGACCTCCCCATTCTTCCTAGGGAGGTGCCTAGACTCCCTCTCAACAGTGTCCTTCTGCAAACCTGGCTGAAGAACTTGTCAAACCCTCTTACAGTCACGTCTGTGCCTTCAAAAATGGAATCGAAGTATAGGACGATTCCCCCTAAAGGGTTCGATAAGGCGCAGCTCTCACACCAGTCTCTTCTGGTGGAGTCTGCTCTTAAAAAATCACAGCCCTCACGGGTTTCTGCGGCGGTTCCACCAGGCAGGGAGGGGCGGACCCTGGACAAGTTTGGCCGTCGCCTCTATTCAAATTCCCTGATGGCCACCAGGGTTCTAAATTACGCCTTCACCTTTTCCTCCTTTTTGCGTGGTATGGTGAAGGACCTTCCTCAATATCGAAACTCGTTACCGGACTCCCAAAGAGCAGGATTCGACAAGTTTATGTCCAACCTGTCTCAATTGCGGTTGTACCTATTCCATGCAGTGTACGACGCCTTTGAGCTGGTTTCGAGGGTGTCGGCCCTCGCGGTGGCCATGCGCCGCTTGGCCTGGCTTCGCACCCTCGACATGGACCCAAACCTGCAGGAACGCCTGGCAGACTTGCCTTGTGTGGGGTCCGAGTTATTCGACGAGTCATTGGATGCGGCGACCAAGCGCTTGTCGGAACAGGAGCGCTCTCTAGCATCCCTGGTCCGGCCCAAACCTAGGCCCCCGCCGCAGAAACCCTTTCGGCCTCCGCCGCGCCGATACCCTCAGAAGTCGACCCCGGCTTTCTCGAGACCGCCTCCGAGACGTCCGTCTCAGCGAGGCAGAGGGGGACAACCCCAAGCCCCGGCGCAGGGCCCTTCTAAGCCAGCGCCTTCCTTTTGACGGGCTGAGCGGACGGGGCGGGTTCCCCTCCGCACTTTCTCAGGAACCCCTTCCTATCGGGGGCCGTCTTCGGTTCTTCCGGGAGGCATGGACCGGGATTACCTCAGACGCTTGGGTGCTCCGGATCGTCTCCGAGGGCTACTCGCTCAACTTTGTGTCCTCGCCGCCGGACAGTCCCCCAAGTTTAGTCCCCTGCAACCGTTCGCAGCTACCGACCCTTATAACCGAAGCCAAAGCCCTCTTGAAGCTTCGGGCGGTCGAGCCGGTCCCCAAGGACCAGTGGGGTACGGGGTTTTACTCCCGCTACTTTTTGGTCCCAAAAAAGACCGGGGACCTGCGCCCCATACTGGACCTCAGGAAGCTCAACAAATTCCTGGCCCGGGAGAAGTTTCGAATGCTATCTCTCCCGGTTTTGTACCCCCTCTTGGGGGAAGGGGACTGGATGTGCTCCCTCGACCTGAAGGAAGCATACACCCATGTTCCGGTGCACCCCGCCTGTCGAAGATTCTTACGATTCCAGGTGGGGGACCTCCACCTCCAGTACAGGGTACTGCCCTTCGGCCTGGCCGCGTCCCCACGAGTATTCACGAAGTGCATGGTGGTGGTTGCAGCAGCCCTCAGGTCACGTGGACTCCATGTGTTCCCTTACCTGGACGATTGGCTCATCAAAGCCCCGACCAGGGAGGGGGTTATCTCAGCGACCCGACAGTCTATTGCCTTCCTGCAAACTCTCGGGTTCGAGATAAACTTTCCAAAGTCTCAGTTGAGACCGTCGCAGTCTCTTCAATTCATAGGTGCGGTGCTGGACACGGGGCGCCTACGCTCCTACCTGCCGACCCAGCGGGTGGAAACCTTGGTACGGATGAGCCGCCAGGTCTCCCAACTATCGAGGGTGTCGGCCAAGCGCATGATGATGCTGCTGGGCCATATGGCCTCGACGGTACATGTCACGCCGTTTGCGAGGCTACACCTGAGGATCCCTCAGTGGACCCTCGCGTCCCAGTGGCGCCAGGAGTGCGACCCGGTGTCTCGCCTCATTTCGGTAACTCCGCCCTTGCGGAAATCGCTGCGTTGGTGGACAGACTCTTCAAATCTGTCCATGGGGCTATTGTTTCGCACTCCGCCTTTTCGCAAGGTCCTGACCACGGACTCCTCGGAGTACGCGTGGGGAGCCCATCTCGACGGTCTTCGCACGCAGGGCCTGTGGTCGTCAGAAGACCGTCAGTGTCATATCAACGTGCTAGAGCTGCGAGCCATCTTCCTAGCACTTCGAGCCTTCGTTCACATATTGCAGGACCAGGTGGTCCTCGTCCGCACGGACAATCAGGTGGCAATGTATTATGTGAACAAGCAGGGAGGAACAGGGTCATGGCCCCTCTGCTCCGAAGCTCTTCGCCTCTGGGAGTGGGCGGCCTCCCGGAACATCTTCCTCCGGGCGGTCTACATCCAAGGAGAACGGAATTGCCTGGCGGACAAACTGAGTCGACTTCTGCAACCGCACGAGTGGACTCTACACTCAGCAGTTCTACGCGAGGTCTTCGCTCGCTGGGGAACACCACAGGTGGATCTGTTTGCCTCTCCGGAGACACACAAACTACCACTATATTGTTCTCGGATGTACTCGCAGGACCGTCTGGAAGCGGATGCCTTCCTACTCGACTGGGAAGGGAGGTTCCTGTATGCATTCCCTCCGTTCCCTCTGATCATGCGAACGTTGGTACACCTAAAATCGTCCACGGCCACGATGATTCTCATAGCACCTCGGTGGCCGCGTCAGCACTGGTTCTCCCTGCTGCTCCAGCTCAGTGCCAGAGAGCCTCTTCCCCTGCCTGTCTCTCCTTCTCTGCTGTCTCAGAGTCAAGGATCCATGTTACATCCCAATCTGCAGTCATTGCACCTGACAGCCTGGTTTCTTGTTCCCTGACCCCTCCGGACCTGTCTCAATCGGTGAAGGAGGTGTTGGAAGCCTCCCGCAAGATCTCGACGAGGCTTTGCTATGCGCAGAAATGGACCAGGTTTTCCACCTGGTGCTCGTCTTTTCACCTGGATCCGGTATCAGTTCCGGTATCCTCGGTTTTAGAATATTTGTTTCATTTGTCGCGCTCCGGCTTGAAAACCACTTCGGTGCGGGTTCATCTCAGTGCGATTTCTGCTTTCCACCAACCTCTGGAGGGACGCCCTCTGTCACTCCATCCCTTGGTGACACGCTTCATGAAAGGGTTACTCAGGGTTTGTCCCCCTCTTAAGCCTCCGTCTGTCGTGTGGAATTTGAATGTGGTTCTGGCTCAACTGATGAAACCCCCGTTTGAGCCACTCAACAAGTCCCTCTTGAAATTTCTGACTTGGAAGGCGGTGTTTCTAATTGCCCTCACCTCCGCCAGGCGGATCGGGGAGTTGCAAGCCTTGGTTGCGGACCCCCCTTTCACTGTCTTTCATCACGACAAGGTGGTTCTCCGCACCCATCCTAAGTTTTTACCTAAAGTTGTTTCTGACTTCCACCTCAATCAGTCCATTGTCCTTCCTGTGTTCTTCCCGAAGCCCCACTCCCATCCTGGCGAGACGGCGCTTCACACGCTTGACTGTAAGAGGGCGTTGGCATTTTATCTTCAACGCACCAGGCCTCATCGGAAGGTTCCTCAATTGTTTTTGTCCTTCGATCCCAATCGATTAGGGCATCCAGTTTCCAAGCGCACTCTGTCTAACTGGTTGGCCGCTTGCATTTCCTTTTGCTACGCTCAGGCTGGCCTTCCTCCCCCGGGTCGAGTCACGGGGCACAAGGTCCGAGCGATGGCAGCTTCGATAGCTTTCCTCCGATCCACTCCGATGGAGGACATATGTAAGGCTGCCACCTGGTCTTCGGTTCATACATTCACCTCTCATTACTGTCTGGACACTTTATCCAGGAGTGACGGCCGGTTTGGCCAGTCAGTTTTGCAAAATCTGTTTTCCTAAATTGCCATCCTCCCACCTGCCCTTTTTTGGTTAGCTTGGAGGTCACCCACATGTGAGAATATCATGCCTGCTTGTCCTGGGATAAAGCACAGTTACTTACCGTAACAGGTGTTATCCAGGGACAGCAGGCATATATTCTCACAACCCGCCCGCCTCCCCGGGGATGGCTTCCTTGCTAGTTATGGAACTGAGGACCACGAGGTGGGATGCGCCCTCTAGTGGGCGAGAAGGCACGCACATGCGTGGTGCAGTGTGCAAACTTGAAACTTCAATCAAGTTTGCTTGAAAAGCTGTCCGCGCCGGGGCTCCGTAGATGACGTCACCCACATGTGAGAATATATGCCTGCTGTCCCTGGATAACACCTGTTACGGTAAGTAACTGTGCTGTTTGTGGGGGTGAGACAGAGATGTGGACTGAGCTCATGAGGACAAATTTTTTCCCCGTGTCATTCTTTACTGCAACCTTCTCTTCCCTGGTCTATGTAGCTCCCCCTCCCCCAGGCCTACCTTTATCCCTAGAGGTCCAGTGGGGACAATGAGGACAGAAGCAAAACACACTTGCTCCTACCCCTTGCAGCTACTTTTTCAAATGTATAGAAAAACATTGAGTATGACAGCAGATAAGGGCCGACGGCCCAACAAGTCTGCCCACTCAATACTAACCCTCCCTCCCTGGGGTATCCATCTTTTAAGCATAACTCTGTGGTACCCCTACCTGTTTGTCCCATCGCTTCTTGAAGTTGAGCACACTACTGGCCTCAACCACCTGGTGTGGACGACTGTTCTATTGATCAATCACCCGTCCGGTGAAGAAGTACTTCCTGGTGTCACCATGAAACCTCCCCCCTTTGAGTTTCAGTAGATGTCTTCTTGTCACCGTGGGACCATTAAAAAAAGATTTCTTCCTCCACCTCAATACGTCCCATGATGTATTTGAATGTTTCTATCATGTCCCCCATTTCTCTGCGCTTCTTGAGAGAATACAAGTGTAGCCTGGTCAGTCGTTCTTCATATGAGATGTCCTTAAGTCCTGATACCATCCTAGTGGCCATTCTCTGGATGGACTCCAACCTCTTCACATCCTTTTGATAATGCAGCCTCCAAAACTGGACACAGTACTCCAGATGAGGTCTCACCATGGCTCTGTATAGCAGTAGTATGACTTCAGGCTTTCGGCTGATAAAGCTCTTTCTGAAGCAACCCAGCATTTTGCCTGGCCTTTGCTGAAGCTTTCTCCATCTGATTGGCAGCCTTCATATCTTCCCTGATGAGAACACCCAGATCCCTTTCTGCAGTAATTCTTGATAAGTTTTCCCCGTTCAAGGTGTATGTTCTGCATGGATTTCTGTTCCCAAGGTGCATTACTTTACATTTTTTGGCATTAAAGTTTAGTTGCCAAGCACTGGACCATTGTTCCAATAAAAGCAGGTCCTGTTCCATAGTGTTCGGCCTGTTTGCGCTGTCAGGTTCAGTTGCCCTGCCCACAGTGTTGCATAGTTTGGCGGCGTTGTCAAACAATGTAATTTTGCCTCGAAGTCCCTGAGTCAGATCCCTTACAAATATATTGAATAGCATCGGGCCCAGGACCGAGCCCTGCGGTACTCCACTGGTCACTCTCGACGTTTTTGAGGGATTGCCGTTTACCATTACTCTCTGAAGTCTGCTGCTTAGCCAGTCTTCTACCCACGCTGTCAGTGTTTCTCCTAGTTCCAACAAGTTAATCTTGCTCAATAACCTACAGTGTGGAACACTATCAAAAGCCTTGCTGAAGTCTAAATAGACGATGTCCAGGGACTCACCCCCATCCAGTTTTTTCGTTACCCAGTCAAAGAAGCTTATCAGATTGGACTGACAGGACCTTCCCTTTGTAAAGCTATGCTGGTGGGGATCCCTTAATCTCTCATCATCCAGAAACGTGTCCAATCTGTTCTTAATCAACTTTTCCATTAGTTTACTCACTATTGACGTGAGACTCACCGGTCTATAATTTTCAGCCTCCAACCTGCATCCCTTTTTATGGAGTGGGATAACGTTGGCAGTTTTCCATTCCAGGGGAACTTTACCCTTGCTTAGGGAAAGATTGAAGATCCCGGCTAATGGCTCTGCCAGAACATCACTCAATTCTCGAAGTACTCTAGGGTGTAGATTGTCTGGGCCCATAGCTTTCTTTACTTTTAATTTCGATAACTCCTGGTAGATTTCGCTCGCAGTAAATTCCATGTCCCGGAATGGGTCCTTCGAACTTCCCTTTGTCTGTAGCTGAGGACCGGATCCTGGTGCTTCGCAGGTGAAGACTGAGGAGAAGTAATTATTGAGTATTTCTGCTTTGTCTGCGTCCGAGTCTGTAAAGCTGTCGTCCGGTTTCTTTAGCCACCCAATACCACTTGTGTTCTTCTTCCTGTCGCTAACGTATTTAAAAAAGGATTTCTCCTCTTTCTTCACCAGCCTAGCTATGTTCTCTTCCATCCGGAGTTTGGCCTCTCTGACTGTCGATTTAACTTTTCTAGATTTAGCTAGATAGGTTTCCTTAGCTTCCAGTCATTGTGATTGTTTGTAGGTAATGAATGCTTGGTTTTTTTGCTTTACTAGTTCTGAGATTTCCACAGAGAACCATTGTGGTCTATTGTTTTTGCATCTTTTGCTCACAGTTTTTATGTATATGTTGGTTGCTTCATGCAGGGTAGACCTCAGTGTTGACCATAGTTCCTCTACATTGTCCGTCGTACTTTGGTTCTGTAGCACATTGTAGACATAGTTCCCCATGCCCTGAAAGTTAGTTCCTTTAAAATTTAGGACAGATGAGATGGATCAGCTAAACGGATACATCTTGCAGGAGCCGAGGAGCCTGAGCGAGGAGGTAAAGCGCTTGAGAAGCATCCGAGAGGACGAGGCCTTCATCGACGGTGACCTATTGCAATCGCTCATGGTTAAGGGACTGGAGGAGTTATCGTACAATGAGAGATTAGAGAAACTGGGCCTCTTCTTCCTTGAGAAGAGAAGACAGAGGGGACATGATAGAAACATTCAAGATATTGAAGATATTGAATTGACTTAGTAGAGAAAGAGAGATTGTTCACCCTCTCCAAGGTGGAGAGAACAAGAGGGCACTCTCTAAAATTAAAAGGGGATAGACTCCGTACAAATGTAAGGAAGTTCTTCTTCACCTAGAGAGTGGTAGAAATCTGGGATTCAAGAAAAGGTTAGAAAAGTTCCTGCTGGACCAGAACATATACAAGTAAGGCTAGACTCTAGTAGGGCCACCGCATGAATGGACTGCTGGGCACGATAGACCACTGGTCTGACCCAGTAGCGGCAAATCTTACGTTCTTATGTATTTCATAAGTACTTCAAGTTTCTATGGAAAGTTCTGGTAGTCATTAGCAAAAGGCAACTGCAAGGGACAGGGACAAATAAGCTTTATCCCAGGACAAGCAGGCATGATATTATCACATGTGGGTGACGTCATCTACGGAGCCCCGATGCGGAAGCATTTTCAAGCAAACTTGATTGAAGATTTAAGTTTGCTCTGCTGCTCCACGCATTCGTGCCTTCCTGCTCCACTAGGGGGCGCATCCCCTCGTGGTCTCCAGTTCAAAATTTTCCGCTGAGCCTAGAAGTCGTGTTTTTTCAGGCTCTGCCCCAACTGCCTTCTAGCACCGCAAATTTCTTGTTTTTCATCGTTTAAGTCACTGTGCGCAAAAATTTTTTCTTCTTCAACTTGATTCCTGCTTCGTTTGACCGACCCGGAGGCTTCCGGGTCCCCGTGGCCGCGTGGCTACTCGAGCTGCGGCCACTTTCGATTCTATGTCCCGGCCTTTGACCGGCTTTAAAAAGTGCACCCGGTGCGAGCGGCTTCTTTCCATCACAGACCCGCATCGCCGGTGCATCCTCTGCCTGGGGGCCGCTCATCCAACCGACTCCTGTCCCCAGTGCGCTACTTTCCAGAACCGGGCCCTCCGTCGAAGGAAAGCCCACATGGCGGATCTTTTTGCCCCAGACCAACATTCTACCTCGGCCTCGAGGTCGGCCCCGGCCTCGGCCCCGGCCTTGACCACGGCCCCGACTACCTCGGCATCACCTCGAGACTCGACTCCGAAGTCCTCGGGATAACAGAAAGCCTCGGCTCCGGGTAAGTCCCCTCTTCCCTCTTCAGGTTCTGTACCAGCGAAGAAACCAACCTCAGGGACACCGGCGATGCATGGCGGAAGCCCCATGCTTACAGCCCCGACGAAGCCCTCCAAGCCTTCGGGCCATGCCTCCACCACACGGGAATACTCTGATACGAGGTCGCCCCCGGTGGAGTGCACCGAGGCAGGGGACATGCCTTTGATGCTGTCCGTGCCCGTCTTCCAGGACTTACTCCGAGCAATGATCTCGTCGGAGCTGTCCACTGCAATGGCCCATCTACAACCGGCCTCTGCCTCGACCTCGACCCCGCATGTGCCAGACCAGCCTGAGCCTCGCGTCGAGCCACCTCGGGGAAAAGTGCGCAAACTTCGCCGCATCTCATCCTCCTCGGACTCCTCGCCGAGGCACCCGAGGCGCTCTCCCTCCACAGACCGCCACAGGGCAAAACGTCGGGCTAAACCAACAGAAACCTCGAACCGCCATACCTCTAAGAAGGCCACTCTACGAGGCCGTTCACCTACACCTCGTACGGGACCACTGAAGGTGGCAGAGTTATCACTCTCCAACCCACGCATCATCCGAACTCCCCCTCGGACCGGGGCTCCGATCCGAGGTTTCGGGCTTTCACCAAGGGAGTCCAGGTCGAGGTCACCAATTCGACATCGATCGGTACCCCGAACCCCGGCATCGTCTCCGAGGGGCTCCTCGAGACGTCGGAGATCCACGACTCCGGAACACTTTCACAGTACTTCCCCGGTCTCGGAGCTGGGATCGGAACAGGAACCTCGCTACTCGAGGGAAGCCTCCCCTTCCTTCTCCACTCGACGGAGGTCTCGTTCACCGACCCCCACACGGGGCCTCGGGAACATCCCGACCATCCTTCTCACGCTTTGTCCAGGACATGGGCCACGCTTTGAATTTAGACCTCCAGTCCGACTCCAGATACTCTAAAGAGTACCTAGCGGAACTGGATATGCCATCACTACCCAGAGAGTCCCTTCGCTTACCGCCTAACCCGATACTCCAACAGGCTCTCTTCAGGAACCTGGAGACCCCCTATATGGTCACAGCCGTGCCCTCCAAAATGGAGGCCAAGTACCGTACAGTACCCTTTCCGGGATTTGAACAACCACAGCTCTTCCACCAGTCGCTGTTAATAGAATCCTCCTTAAAAAAGGCTCACCCCTCCCAGGTCTCAGCGGCGGTCCCCCCAGGCTGAGAAGGCCGAACCCTAGACAAGTTCGGCAGGAGACTATATCAAAATGCGATGATGGCCTCTAGGGTGCAAAGCTACACTTTCACCTTCACATCCTACCTCAAACACCTCATTGGACTACTGAGAGCCTTTGAGACTGACCTACCGGCCTCCCGCCAAGGAGCCTTTAGCCTACTTTTGGAATCCCTCTCCAACCTACGCCTCCATTTATTCCACGCGGCCTACGATGGCTTCGAACTCTCCTCCAGAGAGGCAGCTTTTGCTATCGCCATGCACCGACTAGCTTGGCTACGCCTGGTCGACATGGACCCCAACTTACAGCACCGGTTGGCTAACCTCCCCTGCGTGGGAAAAGAACTATTCGATGACACTATCGAGGCGGCTACAAAACGCCTCTCCGAACACGAACGCTCGTTTGCCTCCCTCGTCCGACAAAAGCCCAAACCGCCCACGTCCAGGCTGTATAGGGCCCCTCCGCGCCGCTACCCACAAAAATCCACTCCTGACTTCTCGCGGCCTCCACCCAGGCGTCCGCAAGCCCACCACCGGGCCATGCCCAAGTCCCAACCGCCTGCGACTACCAAACCATCCCTGTCCTTTTGACGGGATACGCGGAAGGGGGCGGGCCCCCTCCGCCATAGTCCCAGGCCTCCTTCCCATCGGGGGTCGCCTCAAAGCCTTTTACCCTCGCTGAGAACAAGTCACGTCGGACGCATGGGTCCTTGGCGTGATCTCATCAGGATACTCTCTCAACTTTCGGGCCATTCCTCCAGACAACCCCCCAAGGAATTGCCCACCCAACCGGACACAGCTACCCCTGCTCCTATCCAAGGCTCGAGACCTGCTTCGCCTCAGGGCAGTGGAGGAGGTTCCCCCCGACCAACGGGGGAAGGGCTTCTACTCCCGTTACTTCCTGGTACCGAAAAAAACAGGAAACCTACGCCCAATACTAGACTTGAGACGCCTCAACAAATTCCTAGTACGGGAAAAATTTCGGATGCTTTCCCTACCGACCCTCTACCCCCTGATCGACGAGGGCGACTGGCTCTGCTCCCTCAATCTGAAGGAGGCGTACACACATGTCCCAGTACACCCCGCTCACCGCAAATTCTTGCGTTTTCAGGTGGGGGACTGGCACCTACAATACCGAGTCCTCCCCTTCGGCCTAGCATCATCACCTCGGGTCTTCACCAAGTGCCTCGTGGTGGTCGCAGCAACCTTACGTTCCCAGGGCCTCCAGGTATTCCCCTACCTGGATGACTGGCTGATCAAAGCCCCGTCCAGGGAAGGGGTTATCTCAGCGACCCAACAGACTATTACCTACCTACAAAGTCTGGGGTTCGAAATAAACTTCCCAAAATCCCAACTACGCCCCTCGCAGTCCCTACAGTTCATCGGGGCCACGCTGGATACGGTTCGCCTCCGTTCCTTCCTCCCCCCTCCGCGCCTAGAGGCGTTAGTAAGTCTGAGTCGAAGGATCTCTCTGCTGACCTCGGTATCAGCTCGACAGATGACGACTCTCCTAGGGCACATGGCCTCCACCGTCCATGTCACACCCTTTGCCCGCCTCCATCTGAGAATCCCTCAATGGACCCTGGCCTCTCAATGGCGTCAAGACCGGGACCCGATCGACCGTCCCGTGACAGTGACTCCTTCCTTGCAGAGATCGCTCCGCTGGTGGGCCGACTCTTCAAATCTTTCCAAAGGTTTACTCTTCCTCGCCCCTCATCACAGCAAGGTACTCACCACGGACTCGTCAGAGTACGCTTGGGGAGCCCATCTGGACGGCCTACGCACGCAGGGGATGTGGTCAGCGGAAGACCGCCGCTGTCACATCAACATGCTAGAGCTCCGGGCCATCTATCTCGCAGCTGTAGCCTTTCAACATCTGCTCCACGACCGGGTTGTCCTCATCCAAACCGACAACCAGGTTGCAATGTACTATGTAAACAAACAAGGAGGAACAGGGTCTTGGTCCCTCTGTCGGGAAGCCCTGCGCCTCTGGAAATGGGCAATCTCCAACAACACCTTCCTTCGAGCGGTGTACATACAAGGAGAACAAAACTGCCTGGCGGACAGACTCAGCCGCTTCCTCCAGCCACACGAGTGGTCACTGCACTCTCAAACCCTACGACAGGTGTTCAAACAGTGGGGGACACCTCAAATAGATCTGTTTGCATCCCCCCACAATCACAAACTGCCTCTCTTCTGCTCCCGGACGTACTCCCCGGACCGGCTCGGGGCCGATGCCTTCCTCCTAGACTGGGAGGGAAGGTTCCTGTACGCTTTTCCGCCGTTTCCTCTGATCCTGCGGACGCTTGTCCACCTGAAAACAGTACAAGCAACCCTGATCCTGATTGCTCCTCGCTGGCCACGCCAGCCTTGGTTTTCCCTTCTACTTCAACTCAGTGTCAGAGATCCACTGCCTCTGTTTCCCTCTCTACTGTCACAAGGTCAGGGTTCGCTGTTACATCCCAATCTTCAATCTCTTCATCTGAATGCTTGGTTTCTTTCCCCCTGACTGCTCTCCCCGTGTCTCAATCAGTCAAGGAGATATTGGAGGACTCTAGAAAGACCTCGACGAGAACCTGCTACTTCCAAAAGTGGACCAGATTCTCAACCTGGTGCTCCACCCACAGCCAGGACCCGGTGTCGGTCCCCGTCCCTCTGATCCTTGACTATTTACTTCAATTATCTCATTCCGGCCTAAAGACCAACTCCATTCGAGTACACCTCAGTGCGATTGCGGCCTTTCATCAGCCCCTGGAAGGGAAAGCCCTCTCGCTCCATCCCTTAGTCTCTCGCTTCATGAAGGGTCTTCTGAATGTCCACCCTCCTCTCAAACCCCCTCTGGTAGTTTGGGACCTTAACGTGGTTCTGGCTCAACTAATAAAACCTCCATTTGAGCCCCTAGACAAATGCCATCCAAAATTCCTCACTTGGAAGGTAATTTTCCTGCTCGCGCTCACTTCCGCCCGACGGGTTAGTGAGTTACAAGCTCTGGTAGCGGACCCACCCTTCACGGTATTCCATCACGACAAGGTGGTACTCCGCACCCATCCAAAGTTCTTGCCTAAAGTAGTGTCTGATTTTCACCTCAATCAGTCCATTGTCTTGCCTGTATTTTTTCCCAAGCCCCACTCTCACCCCGGAGAGGTGGCGCTCCATACTCTTGACTGTAAGAGAGCGTTGGCCTTCTACCTCCAACGCACTCAGTCACACCGGAAAGTCCCACAATTGTTTTTATCCTTCGACCCAAACCGGTTAGGTCACCCAGTCTCCAAGCGCACCTTGTCCAACTGGTTGGCCGATTGCATCTCCTTCTGCTACACTCAGGCTGGTCTCACACTGCATGGTCGAGTAACGGGACACAAGGTCCGAGCGATGGCAGCCTCCGTAGCGTTCCTCAGGTCCACACCTATTGAGGAAATCTGCAAGGCCGCCACGTGGTCTTCGGTTCATACTTTCACCTCCCACTACTGTCTGGACTCACTGTCCAGGAGCGATGGCCGGTTCGGCCAATCGGTTTTGCGAAATCTATTTGCTTAAATTGCCAACTTCCCTCCATCCCTTTTCAGTTAGCTTGGAGGTCACCCACATGTGAGAATATCATGCCTGCTTGTCCTGGGATAAAACACAGTTACTTACCGTAACAGGTGCTATCCAGGGACAGCAGGCATATATTCTCACAACCCGCGCACCTCCCCGAGGTTGGCTTCTTTGCTAGTTAAGTGAACTGGAGACCACGAGGGGATGCGCCCCCTAGTGGAGCAGGAAGGCACGCATGCGTGGAGCAGCAGAGCAAACTTAAATCTTCAATCAAGTTTGCTTGAAAATGCTTCCGCATCGGGGCTCCGTAGATGATGTCACCCACATGTGAGAATATATGCCTGCTGTCCCTGGATAACACCTGTTACGGTAAGTAACTGTGCTTTATTCCTGCCCGTATCAAAACTCTCTGGGAGGGGGAAGATTGGGGGCTTCAAATATCAGTGGGCTGAGGGAGGGGGAGGGAAGGTGATGAGCAGCTTCAGGATCCTTCAGGGGCAGGGAGAATTTAAAAAATATACATGCAGGTCTTGGCCAATATTCTGCCAGGGCCCACATAATTGTCTTATGTGGGCCCCTTCTGAATATCAACTGGGACCCGCATAAGCTCTGGCAGCCAGCTCCCACTAAAATTAGCTCCTGATATTCAGTGCAGGTGGTCAGGAGCTAATCTAGCCAGCAAAAGTCAGCATTTTAAAAAAGCTGACCACCACCTGCTAAATATCAGTGGGAAGAATTTTATTTTGAATTTATTAACATTTGGTAATGAGCATCACTGATATCTTTGTATTTTGCTTTGTATAAATATATTTCTATTTTTATTTATTCAGTATTACTGTATATGTCACATTTGAGTGTTTGGGTGTTCCTAGTTCAGTTTTTGTTGACATATTTCTAATTTGTCTTCTCTTGTTCTGTTTTTCATGAGAATCTATCTGTTTCTTAATGTATGTGACTGAGGTGATATTTTGTTATAGTACCTGTGTAGAGATCTGTAACACTCCAACTTGTTCTGTTTTTCCTGCATTTAACAAATTACAAAACAACAAATACATCCCCAACTAACATATGCTGGCTTTTACTAAATCACGGTAGAGCTTCTTACCATGAGCTGGTGAGATAAATGTTCAAAAACTCATGGGAATTAAACGAGGCCCAAGAACTTATCCAGAACATTTTTTAAACCCAGATATACTAATTGCTGTTATCACATTCTCTTGCAATAAGTTCTACAGCTTAACTATTTATTGAGAGAAAAATCTTTCCTCTTATTTAAGCTCTAGAACTCATTGCCAGAGGATGTGGTAACAGCAGTTAACATAGATAGGTTTAGAAAACATAAGAACATAAGAATTGCTTCTGCTGGGTCAGACCAGTGGTCTAATGTGCCCAGCAATCTGCTCATGCGGCGGCCCTTAGGTCACAGACCAGTGTCCTATTTGAGTATAGCCTCATCTTCATATGTTCTGGTTCAGCAGGAACTTAACTAACCCTTTCTTGAATCCCTGGAGGGTGTTTTCCCCTATAACAGCCTCTGGAAGAGCGTTCCAGATTTCTACTACTCTCTGGGTGAAGAAGAACTTCCTTACGTTTGTATGGCATCTATCCCCTTTTAACTTTAGAGAGTGCCTTCTCGTTCTCTTTACCTTGGAGAGGGTGAACAATTTCTCTTTCTCTACTTAGCCAATTCCCTTCAATATCTTGAATGTTTCGATCATGTGCCCTCTCAGTCTACTTTTTTCAAGTGTTGGACGCAGTATTCCAGGTGTGTGTATGTGTGTGGGGAGGTACCATAGCCCAGTACAGCGGCATGATAACCTTCTCTGATCTGTATGTTATCCCCTTCTTAATCATTCCTAACAATTTGTTCACCCTTTTCGCTGCCACTGTGCATTGCGCGGACGGCTTCATTGACTTGTCTACAAGCACTCCCAAGTCTCTTTCTTGGGGGCTCTCTCAAAGTACAGCACTGGACATCCTGTATTCATGCAAATGATTTTTGTTACCGAAATGCACTTATCCACGTTAAGAACATAATAATCTCCTCTGCCGAGTCAGACCACAGGTCCATCATGCCCAGCAGTCCGCTCCCGCGGCGGCCCCCTAGTCAATGACCTGTAAGTGATCTATTATCCTAAAGCATTTGTACTGTATAGTACCCCTCTAATTATACCCTTCAATCCCCTTTTCCTTCAGGAATTTGTCCAGTCCCATTTTGAAACCCAAAATCGTACTCTGCTTTACTACCTCCTCTGGAAGTACATTCCAGGTGTCCACCACCCTCTGAGTGAAGAAGAACTTCCTGGCATTTATTCTGAATCTGCCTCTCTTCAATTTTTCCGAATGCCCTCTAGTTTTTGTTGCCCCTGCCAGTCTTAAGAATCTGTCCCTCTCTACCTTCTCTCTACCTTTCATGATCTTGTAAGTTTCTATCATATCACCTCTAAGCCTCCGCTTCCCCAGGGAAAAGAGCCCCAGCCTGTCCAGTCTCTCAGCATACGAAAGATTCTCCATGCCCTTTATCATTTTTGTTGCTCTTCTCTGGACCCTCTCCAGTATTGCCATATCCTTCTTAAGGTACGGCGACCAGTATTGAACGCAGTACTCCAGATGCGGTCGTACCATCGCCCTATACAGCGGGAGGATAACCTCCTTGCTTCTGGTAGCGATACCTTTCTTGATAATGCCCAACATTCTGTTCGCCTTTTTCGAGGCCACGGCGCATTGTGCCACCGGTTTCATTGTTTTATCCACCATAACCCCCAAGTCCCTTTCTAGGTTGCCCTCCCCCAATGGTATCCCCCCCATCGTGTAATTGTACATCGGGTTTCCTTTCCCCATGTGCATGACTTTACATTTCTCCACATTGAAGCTCATCTGCCATTTATTAGCCCACTCACTCAGTTTGTTCAGGTCCCTTTGGACCTCATTTTCCATTTTGTGGCCCATTCCTTGAGTGCATTTATGTCTCATTGTAGGTCTTTGCAATCTTTCAGTGTCCTCATTACTCTGAATAACTTTGTATCGTCCGCAATTTAATCACCTCACTCGTCGTACCAATTTCCAAGTCCTTTATAAATCTGTTGAAAAGCACGGGCCTGAGCACCGAACCCTGCAGCACACAACTCTTGACACTTTTCCAGTCCTAGTATCCCCATTCTCTGTTTCCTATCCGCTAACCAGTTTTTAATCCACATGAGTATATCACTCTCGATTCCATGGCTCGCAAATTTTTTGAAGTAGACGTTCATGCGGGACCTTGTCAAACGCCTTCTGAAAATCTAGATATATGATGTCGACAGGGTCACCCTTGTCTATCAGCCTGTTTACTCCCTTGAAAAAGTGCAGTAAGTTTGTCAAGCAAGATCTTCCTTTTGCTGAAGCCATGCCGGCTGGTCCTCATCAGATTGTGTCCGTCAAGGTGATCAATGATTCGGTCCTTTATCAGCGCCTCTACCATCTTTTCTGGTACCGAAGTCAGACTCACTGGTCTGTAGTTTCCAGGATCTCCCCTCAAACTTTTCTTGAAGATCGGCGTAACATTCGCCATTTTCCAGTCTTCCGGAATCTTTCCTGATTTGATTGACAGATTGGCTATTATTTGAAGCAATTTAGCTATGACCCCTTTTAGTTCCTTGATTACCCTCAGGTGGATGCCATTTTGTCAAGGGAATTTATTGTTTTTAAGCCAATCAATCTGCCTGTATACCTCTTCTAGGCTGACCGTTGACCCTGTCAGTTTCCCGTCTTCATTTCCTGTGTATAGCATGTTAGCTTCAGGAATATTGGATATATCATCTTCAGTAAATACAGACACAAAAAATGAGTTCAGTTTGTCGACGATGGCTTTGTCCTCCTTTAGTCCTCCCTTTATTCCATGGTCATCTAACAGCCCCACTGCTTCCTTCGCGGGTCATTTCCCCTTAATATATCAAAAGAACAGCTTAAAATCTTTTGCCTCCTTGGCTATTTTTTCCTCATAGTCTCTTTTGGCCCCTCTCACTGCCTTATGGCACTTGCTTTGATGTTTTTTGTGATTTTTCCAGTTTTCATCCGTTTTTTGTCCTTTTCCATTCCTTAAATAAAGTCTTCTTGTCTCTGATTGCTTCCTTCACTGCTACAGTGAGCCAGACCAGTTCCTTGTTCTTTTTCCTCTTGAAACCCTTGTTGATATGCAGTATATATAGATTTTGCACCTCGGGATGTGTCCTTAAAAAGGGAGCATGCTTGCTCTAGCATATTTACAGTGCTTATCCTCCTCCTGATTTTCTTCCTCACCATGGCTCTCATCCCTTCGTAGTTCCCTTTTCGGAAGTTCAGTGCCATAGCAGTCAATCTGGATCAATTTTTTGTTCCTGTGTCCAGGTTGAAGTGGATCATATTGTGATCACTGTTTCCCAGCATCCCTTCTACTTCTACACCTTGTGCCAGTCCTTGTAGTCCATTTAGAATTAAGTCCAGAATTACATTTCCTCTCGTATTTTCCTTGACAAGTTGTTCCAGGAAGCAATCGTCTACAGCAACTCCAGGAACTTGGTCTCCCTACTGCAGCTAGAGTTGGAAGTTCCAATCTATCCCTGGATAATTGAAGTTGCCCATGATAACTGTGTTTCCTCCCTTGCATTCGTGTTTAATCTCATCTGTCATTCTCCATCAGTCTCTTTGGACTGCCCTGGAGGTTGGTAGTAGATGCCGATCTTCGTATCCGTTCCATTTGTTCCCAGTATTTTGGTCAATAGAGACTCTACCTTCTGCACTATCGATGATCCTGTCGATGCGGCTCACTATATCCTCCACTTTGGCTTCTGGTAGGCAGGTCATCAGCCTATCCTTTCTTCCTCCTGCTATGCGGTTGTTGACTTGTTGGATGATGGAGTTCCCCATAACGATTGCTGTATCTATGTTTTCTCATGTCTCTTTAGCTGCAGGTCCATGTCCTCGGTGTACATCCATCTCTCTAGCCACAGATCTGTGTCCTCGGTGCACTTCCATCTTTTCTCATCCTGGCGTTGGCTTGTACTGGACTCGTCTTCCTATGGGTTCCCTCCGCTATTTCCATGTCCCTCTGCTGTGTTATCTATTCCTTTCTTGTGGTTGTCCTCCAGGTGGTCCTCACTCACTGTAGGTATATCTTGGTAGTTCCTCTGTTGCTGTTGATTTACCGCGGCCTCATCGATGAACTTCTCTAACTCCCTGACTTCTACTTCAACATTGCTCTCAGTCATGAAGTTTTCTGCCTCTCTGATCTCCTCAATTGCTCAAAGTGCTTCTAGTTCTAGTACTCTGCCCTCCAATAGTCTGACTTGCTTCTTCAGGCCCTCCAGTTCTTCGCATCAAGTGCATACATAAGACTGCCTCCCAGTGGGGAGGTATTCATACATATGACAAACAGTGTAGAAAACTGGATAGCTCAACATCCTGCTTTTGTCTTCTGCTTCCATTGCTGTCTGCTTGCTGGTCTGTCTGAAGTGGCTTCTCCCTGGTTCCCAGGTCCTCTCTGCTTCTTGTTCTTCCCTATATGTTTCCTCACGCTGCATGAGAGCTATGTCTCAGTGTTGTCTGAAGTGGCTTCTCTTTGTGTAGGAATCTGTGTAGCATCCTTGGTGTTGTTACTGTGCAGTCCCTCTCCTAATTATATTCCTTCTACACCTGCTTTGTGTGTGTGTCCTCTGCAAATGCTGTGTATGTCCTCTGGGACTGCTGTGTTTATTTATCTGCTGTTTGTCTGTCCTGTTGCCCTTGCGGTACTTGCCTGTGTAGATGTCCTTCCCTGGTGTTTCTTCAGTGCAGTGACTTGTCCCTTCTTAAGGACCTTTTAAGGGGGAATTCAGGATCCGAGTTTAGATGATGTCGGAGGAGTGGACAGAACTACCTCTTGCCGCTGTCCCTCACTCTCTCCTCCCTTCTCTTTCCCCTCCTCTTCTCACTCTTTTCCTGCTCGCCTGCCTCCCAATTCTCTCATGCCTGCCCCGTTCTCCAGGCATGCTGCTTAACTCGCCGTCAGCCCCTCCCCTTTTGAGGGGGAGCTCCGGAACCAAATTTAGATGATGTTGGAGGGGTGGGCAGAGCTACCTCTTGCCGCTGCCCCTCACTCTCTCCTGCCTTCTCTTTTCCCCTCTTCTTACTCTTCTTTTTACTCTTCTCCTGCTCGCCTGCCTCCCAACTCTCTCCTGCTTTCCTGGAGGAAAAATTCATATTCAACTGAGACAGACATGGGAGAAACCACTACTTGCCCTGGGATTGGTAGCATGGAATGTTGCTATATTTGGTTTTCTCCCAGATACTTGTGACCTGGATTAGCTACTGTGTAAACAGGATTCTGGTCTAGATGGATCCAGTATAGTTATTCTTTCATTCTTAAAAGTATTACCACGTAACTTGAATATCCTCTAGTCTTTGTACTTTTTGAAAGAGTAAAGCATTGATTCACTTTTACCCATTCTACACCATTCAGGATTTTGTAGATTTCTATTGTATCCCTCCTCAGGAGTTCCATCTCCTTTATCATTTTGGTTACCATTCTTTGAACTTTTTCTAATTTTGCTATATCTCTTTTGAGATATGGTGATCAGAATTGAATGCATTACTCAAGGTGAGGTCATACCATGGAGTGATACAGAGGCATTATCATTTCCTCTATCTTATTTTTCATCCCTTTGCTTGGATGGAATAAAGACAAAGTATGTGATTATTCTGTAAAATATGTAAATACACTTCTTCAATAAATGGACACATCTACACTATCTTAGAGTGAGAATTTGTGCACTATTGAAGAAAATTCTTAGTGCCTATTTTATAAAGGCACATAGATATAAAATAGGTGCCATTTTAGAGTTCTTGCATATATGTCCTTTTATAAAATTGTCCTCATATGTAAGAAGTATATACCAAAGACCAAAAAAACATTTGAAGATGTATTTATTTATTTGGTTTTTTTAAATGTGTGGAGGGGCATTTTTGATATGACATACAAATACGAGTGTGAACGTTGTATGGAAGATGCACAAAAATCCAGTAGGGAGTTTTACTTTATTTTAATTTTCTTTGTTCTTGGATCTAAAAGTTGTGGACTAAATAATTAATTAATCTATTGTTTGATGTTAATTTAATCACCTTATTAGATTATTTCCAAATCCTTTCAAGTTTGTGTACTTGTTATTATGATGAAAAAATATGAATAAAAATAAAGTTTTTAAAAAATCCAGTAGGGAACATGATAATTTTGCAAAACGTCTATCTAGTTGTTTTGGGGTTTTTTTAATAGCTTTTTTTCAGATATGTGTCTATCTTTTTGAACCATTAAAAAAAATAAAAGAAAAACAGTTCAAAAGAAAAATGCATAAAACAAACCATTGGTATGTAACCAGCATTTTTAGTAGACTGGACACACATACACCCCAGAAGAGCAGTGGGGCACCCTAGATGGCACTGCAGTAAACTTCATATAAAAAGGCCCTGTTACACATCTCATCATAACCCCTTTTATAGTGTATGTGAGTCCTCTAAAACTCACCCAAAACCTACTTGACCCAGCTGTACATTATACCAATAGCCCTTATGTCTGCAGGTGTCACCCATATGTAGGTACAGTGGGACCTGGGTGGGTTTTGGAAGGCTCACATATTCCACCATAAAAGTAGTAGTTAGAGTAGGTTATACAGTAGGCCTGAGTTCCCATCTCTATAGTTCACTACACTGTCCATTAGGCTACTCTAGGAGCATGCTTGATACTTTAATAGGATTGGCTATATCATCTGAAACTATCATGGGAGCAGTGTGGTGCAGTGGTTAAAGCTACAGCCTCAGCATCCTGGGGTTGTGGGTTCAAACCCACGCTGCACCTTGTGACCCTGGGCAAGTCACTTAATCCCTCCATTGCCCCAGGTACACTAGATAATTTGTGAGCCCACCGGGACAGACAGGGAAAAATGCTTGAATACCTGAATAAATTCATGTAAACCGTTCTGAGCTCTCCTGGGAGAACGGTATAGAAAATTAATTAAAATAAATCATACAGGCAGGTATGTATGTGCTGTTTTATTCACATCTTTGTGGCATGAGAGCAAGATCAGTGACCACTAAGGGAGTGTGGGGGTCATGTGTACATCCTTACAGTGGTCAGTTTGGACACCTTTTTTGTGCTTAAAACAGGTCTTGGCCCAAACATCCAAATTATGCCCTAGATTTATTCTAAAATATTTGATTATGACAGAAATATGTCCAGATCATAAGCCTACCCTAGTTCCACCCAAACTCTGCCTCTAACATGCCCCCTTGAAATTTAGATTAACAACATAGAAATCCATTTAGAAAATAAGTTTTGAATATAGCAAATTGGAAGTTTGGCGAGAAAAATAACCATCTGCCCCTACACTGTTTAACCTTTATTTAACTTCTCTGTGGACTAGATTATTGTTATGTTATGTTTTTGGATGTTTTTCTTTTTTGAGAATGAGCTTCATAGTCTGCCTGCAACCTAGGCATATTAAACACAAACATACACACACACACACACACAATAAAACAATAATAAAACAAGACAATACAATATCAAATCCACTATTTTCCTTAACAATTGTCCAGTTTTAAACTGTTCACAAAATAAAAACAAAGAGCACAAAAAGCTGCACAAATATGTTTTCAAAAGCTTCACAAACTGCATAATTCTATTTCACAGTCATAGAAAGCTAAAAATATGTAGTATAGGCCAGAAGCTCACCCTAAAGCAAAATAATACTTTTTGTAATATGTAATAGGATAAGAGCATGTGGTACAGCATAATTCAATGACTAAAGGCACACAAAATTTTTATGAGAGTAAGCCAAAGAAAGTCTGTTTCACAGCATGTTTTGTGTGATAGGGTGGGTGGGTGTGACAGGCAAGGAATGTGTATGTGAGCGCAATAGTGGCAGTGTGTGAGTGCAAGAATGGTGACAAAGAAAGAAGCAATGTACGAGGGTGAGGGAGTATGGGAAGTGAAAATTTGAAAGAGACAACATAAGGGAGCTAGCACAATGAAATTATGACTGAAACTGTCTTTTGACCATCATTTTGACAGCCCTTTCAGCTAATAAAAATAATAAATAACTTGACCTATCTATTATATAAACCATACAAATTGTCCTTTATTTTGTACATGATACATTTTGTACTCATCTCAGCAATATCAATGTGTCATTATTTGTTTTAAACACTGACGTTGCTTGAAGACAGAGATCAGCAATTTGTCACAAAGCCTTTAAGTTTTACTAGCCCTAGAGATATCCAGCAACTACAAAGTGAAAGGAAAGTGAATTATTACCTAGCAAACCTGTAGGCTACTAAAAGATAGTTTTAGTAGCCTGTCATGAAACCTTTGCCCTCAGGGTTCAGGGCTACTTTTTATTTATAAATCTATTATTGATTTTGGTGTGAAGAAAATAATTTGGAACCATTGCTTAAGGTGTAATAGGGAAGAATTGACCACGTTTCATTTCTGAACTGTTTCTTCCTTCAAATTTACCTTTTTGTCACAACAGGGATTGAATTACTGAATGAAAGCATTTTCAGCTTGAAGGTACTACTATCTTTATAAAACATGGCATACTAATTGAAAACACAAGTAAACTGAAAATTAAATTTAAATGTCTATAATTTAGCATCTTCCTGGCCAGGAATGATGAGTTTCATTTATGAAAGGAATCTAGAGCTGTTCAGGGTCAGTGTGACATGTGCCATTTTTAGACCTACTGCAAAGGCTGATGGAGTTGATTAATTTCTTGGAACTAGGCTTTGTCTTCTCCAGCTCACTGAACAAGTTCATTTCAGTTGATGAGTTCAAACAGGGGTTATACCAATTCTCATTTCTGATAATCGCACAAAGTGGGAATTAATTTTATGAGGTAGTTTCACTATGTTTAAAAACCAAACAGGAAATTGTCTTCAAAGTTAATATAAAACCAAGAAATTATGAATATGTGTGCATGTCTTAGTTATGGAACATTCACTTCATCTCATATATTTAAAAATTTTAATTCATAAATGAACACTTTTAATAAAAAAAAGAACTTCAGATTACATAGCATCACATAACTAAAAAGCAATCAGCAGGCCTTCACATTTGGCTATGCTTGGCAAGATCTTCACAAAACTCTTGATTACAATGCTGTTTAAATGTAAAGCAAAAATAAGATATCTCACAGAATGCATCCATTTAATGTTCCAAGAAATCACAGCCATCATACATCAGTTCAATCGACAGAAAAGAGAAAATTAATTGAGAGATCATACTGGCATCCTCTTCATTGCTTTATAACTGAAGGATATGGAATTTCTCAAAGAGAACGTATAAGCATAGGAATAGGAATGTAAAGTTATAAATTGGTTCAAAGAATTTCTGGGACATAGGAATTACAGAGTAAACATTCATGAGGCTCTCTCTTCTTTATAGAAGACGAAGCCATGTTGGTGAGTCCCTCAGGGCTCACCACTTTCTCCTATAATTTTTGCATCTATATGACTTAATTTGGGGAAGAAGAGCATACAGCAAGAGCCAACATTTATATTTATGCAGATGATATTTTACTGTTAGTAACTGCTTGGGAGAATATCTCTCAAACTTTTCAATATACAAGGGGTAATGAGAAGTTTTCAACCCAACCAAGAAGAGAATGACTTGAATATGGTTCAATCAATGATCTGAAACAATGTCAAAACATGGAATTTTGTTTCTGCAAATTGTCATTTAACAAAATAAGATAACTTCAGCTACAGTGGCAAAATAATGCTTCAGCATCCCCTCATAGTTTTATAGTTTAAAAATATGAACAACCACCAAGTAACACATATTAAAATTCAATTCCATCTTTATTGTTAAAATGTTGAAGTTACAATGTTGTCGATTTAATTGTATTGGTTCTTAGTGCATGGATTATTATGTTTAAAAACAGTATGCTTGATTCACAAAATTCCCCTAGGTACTGCACCAGCTTGTTTGGACCAAATTTTATTTTATCCAAGAGCAAGAAGTTCATCAAATCGTAAAGATGGGTTATCGCTTTATTGTTGTTCAGTTAGTTCATTCAGTTTCTATGTGATATAATATTGAACAATTTACCAAGGGATTTAAAACTACTAAATACTGTACCTTTTCTATTACCTCCACTCTGGATTCTGTACAATAGGTTTTCAATATGAACCCTTAAACCGGGTCTTGTAGAAGTTACATGCAAAACTTTCTATACCTCCCACATAGCAGTGGAGAATAATGCCCCCTTTGTCTTTTTCCTTCTGCAAGCGAACCATGTAGAGGTGTTTCTTATCTGCTCTATTTTTCTCCTTTTTTAAATGTAAGTTTGATTTTCTTGGGGTGACTTGAGATCCCTTATTTAGGGGATTTCTGCCTGTCAAAGGAAGCAGATTCCACAAAGCCAGACTGCAGCTTCATAGCTGGTGATAGAGTGAAGTGCAAGCAGAGTCTGAGGACTCCTCAAAAGCCTCGTCAGGTGTCCATCAGTGGCCAGTTTAGGCCCCTGTGTTTGGTGGGCCCTTCACAGTGTTCCAAGAAAGTGTTTTCTCTGATAGAGGTCACTGATTTGGTTCTCAGTACCAATGTTCACTTGGACCCAGACTGCCTGAGCTGGCACACCAATAAAATGCCTCTTATCTCAATACATTTCTTCTACTCTGGATGACTCTGATTCTATTTTTGACTCCATCAAACAGGATGCCTCAAGGAGCTCTGATCTGGGTGGTGACCCCTCCATACACCAGCTATTTAGGTCATTGTCAGTCCACCATTTATTTTGGATGCCATAAAAGAGCTGAAGTTGGGTTCCACTTCTCATGAGCCATTTCAGTGCTCAGACTTCCTTTTTTTCTAGCACATCCAGACCTCACTGCTCTGATCACAGAACAGTGGGAGACTCTTCTTTAAAGATGGCTAAAGCAGCTGTTTGAACAGCCCAAAGTGGACTCTGCAGTGGCTCAGATCACTAAGCGCAAAGCCCTCCCTAGTGAAGGAACAGTGATGTTAAAAGATTCACAGGATTGCAGGGTGGACATAGTATTAAAGAAACAATTTAAAGTGGGGTCTCTGGACATTAAGACAGTGGCAGCAACCTCATTTACTGCACGTGCCTGTCACATGAGACTGTGTCGGGTGGCATTAGCAGAGGATGCCTGCACCCAGCTGGTGCTGGAAGGGGTGGGTTTTGTAACATACATTTTGTATGAATTTATTAGAGTCCTAGGAAAAATCAGCATAAGCAGTTGCTACTCATAGGGTTCATTGGATCCTTCAGTGGGCCGGTGATTCATCCTCTAAAGCTACCTTAAGCAGGTTACCCTTCAAAGGGCAGAAGGTTTTCAGCAAAGGACTTGATGACCTCATGGCCAGTGTGGTAGAGCTTTGTCCTAAATCCCACCTGGACAACAGACCTCACCATCCCCCTGGGGAAAGTCAAGCAGTTTTTGTTCCTCATGCAAGTCTGCCACGGTAGCACAAGCTCCTCTTCTCAGAGACCTTCTCAGAGACCTTTCCATTGCCTTTGCAGGAAGACAATGCTATAGCAACCCCAGACACCAGCAGACTTCTGGATCTCATACCAGTTCTTCCTCCAAGAAGTCTCAAGGACACCAGCACTTCAACCACGAACCCCTCACAATGGAGGGTGGTTATTAGCGTTTCAAAGGGAATAGAAACTGATTCCCTTAGACCAGTGGGTGCTGGACATTATATGGGAGGGACACAAGATAGAATTATTTTGTCGCCCCTGGATTTGTTTCTTGATTCTCCTGCTTTAAAGCCAAAAAAAGAGACCAGGGTCTGGGCAACACTTCAGCAGCTCTTAGGCATTCAAGCCACAGAGCTGGTCCCCGATCATGAAGGGGGCTAATACTACTATACTACTGAGAGGTCACTTGGACACACAAAGTCAGAGGTATGAAGAAAGTACAAGAGTTTATTTACAGCATGCCGGACTCTTGTGCAGTGAGCAGCCTGCTTACAAGAGTGCCAGAAACAGGAAATGCATGGACTTTTATGCTCTTTTCACTAAGCATATGCAAACTAATATATGCAAAATTCACAACTTCTCATTTGTTACTTCTATAACTTTTCTACAATTATTATTGGTCCTAAGCCAGCACTTGCGATAGGTTCAGGGATACAACTTATACTCCTATAGGAAGCTAATTCATTTACCTGCTTATCTAAGCCTTGCAGTTCTAACTGTTACATGTTTAGGAGGGCAGGGTACATCATGGCTCAAACTCTTATCTATTTAGCTTACAATGTGGTAAGACAGGGACATACATATCAAGCAGATGATGTCAGCAGATTGTACACTGTTTCCAGCTATGTAGGCCATAGCAGTATTTCAAACAACAGTTAATCATTTCATGACACTACATTCACCCCTTTCAGGCTGGCATACCTAAGGAGCCAAGCCTGACAAAATAAAGTTAGGGGTCAGGAAAGTCGGGGTCCCCAGTGGGTATGGGACAATACTGGGAGAGGGCAAGAGCCAATGCAGCAGTGGAACGGTTGACAGCAGAGTCCACAGTGCGGTGAAGAAACTTCATGGCCAGTGGGACCAAATAAGGTAGACAACATAGAACCAGGGAGGACAAAGCAGTTTCCAGCAGAATTGTTTTCAGGGTCGTACCGGATGGTAACCAGGAGCCCATGGAGCCAGAGAACCAGTCCGTATTGAGGCCATGCCAGGTTTGAACAGGAACATGAGCCAGCTTGGTGATGCGATCTACAACTTCCTCAATCACTTTGCCATCATCATCAAGTTCAAGGCAACAGTTGGAGAGGTTGAATTTACCAGACACCCCCTTCAGCAGCTAGTAAATAGTCCAAAGCTAGATGATTCTGATAAATAGCAGTATGCATTTTAGCATTTGCTCTGCCAATGGTACTCAAACTTCGGGCGGTCTCATTAGTTATCAGTTCGAGTACAGCTTGTAGATGAATAATGCAGTTCAGCATGTAGATTGGGGTCCGAAAGCCCCAGGTGCCATCCTCGGCCCATGTGGCAGGTCTGTAAACAACAATGATCCATTCAGGAGGCCAGTCGTTATCCAATTTTCCAATCTGGAGGGAGTCAGACCGCTTCTGGTGACCCCTGGCAGGCAGGCATTGAAGATAGGGGCACCCAGGCTTTCGCCATCAGCCAGCGGTAACAGGAAGATGCTGGGGCAGATCATGCCAAGTACACAAGCTCCAGTCCAATTTGCTGGCAACCAGGAGAGTGCAAATAAGCCACAGAGCCAGTATCGACCATCAGGAGCTGGCCAATGATCATAGGAGATACCATTGAGCAGATTTTGAAGGGGCTACCTGGCAAAGTGGAGGTGAGGTTGGCAGGCCAGGGAGTCCAGGTAGCTTTTGTGGCATTGAAGGACAAGAGCGAGGTACATTTGAGGTGTCCGACTTGAACATTGAAGGGACCATCAATCCACTGCAGGCAGTGAGAGGCAATAATGGAGGTCCACAAAGTCCATCGAGGAGGCCGAGAAGTGGAAGCAAAAGTAAGGTTCTGTGCAGATAGGCTTAACATGTCCAACTGCTTTACCTCCCATGGCCATTGCTCACCCATATTAGTTTCATCACAAACAAAACAATTGCTAATATTAAGGGTTTGTCCAATAGCCTCAGCAAACTGTATAAACAGGTTTCGAGTAACTGCTGGAATTTCAATGTCTACTTTCATGTTTTCATAAAACTGAGGAAATACAATGGAGTGATGTATTGGTGCTCGGGGTTGGGTCACTATGTGGATGTATAGGTCTGTACCTGGGTCAGACCCTTTGCCTGAAATTCTAAACCAAATATGCCCTTTCACATACTCTAATCGCTGATTCCACTTTTGGGGTTTCATGATAGTGAAGGAAACTGGGTTGCAGGCCCCTACCGGGCAAGTAGGGCTAGGCATAGGACCCAAGCATAGAGTAGCGGAAGCTGGGGGCGGCTGGCCCTTTTTGTGGGTTAGGGTGTAAGTAGCCCACTTAATCTGGTGTTCATATTGACAGGCAAAGGCACCATACTTTCTCTGCCCGTATAGTGGACGGATTATGAAAGGGCACATGTATTTATCACATGTGGAGTAGTATCTCTGCCAACTGAAGAACCCACAAGAAACAGAATACTTAGAGTCCTCCAGACCTGCAGCCCTATCAGCAACCTCACATGCATCAAAATACACAGTTACTGGCTTCCTGGGATCTACTATGGGAGTTTGGTTAACAAGCGGACCATCAGCCCCATTAATGCGGACTTCTACCCATTTTTCATCTTCAATACTGGTGGGTTGGTAACATACAGTAGCGTACCAAGGAGGGGGGCGGGGGGGGCAGTCCGCCTCGGGTGCAAGCCTTGAAGGGGTGCTCCCAGCCTTGGCGTTCAGTCCCCCCCGAAGGACCACTCGCCCCCCCTGGCTTCCCCGCACCACCTATGAAGCAGCCCGCAGCGGGATCGCGATGCCAGTGATCCCTGCACTGCTTCGGCGCTGCTTCCTCCACTGCGGTCCCGCCCCTCCTCTGACATCAGAGGAGGGGCGGGATGAGAAAGCAGTGTCGAAGCAGCGCAGGGATCACCAGCATCACGATCCCGCTGCGGGCTGCTTCGTAGGTGGTGCGGGGAGGCCAGGGGGGTGAGTGGTCCTTCATGGTGGGTCGGGCATCAGGCCTTCAGGGTGGAGTGGGCAGGCGGGCAGGCAGGCCTTCAAGGGGGATGGGGGGTGACAGGCAGGCAGGCCTTCAAGCGGGGGACAGGTCTTCAAGGGGGGGGACAGGTAGGCAGGCAGGCTTTCAAGGGAGGGACAGGCCTTCAAGGGGGGGACAGGCAGGCCTTCAAGGGGGGACAGGCCTTCGGGGGGTGCAGGCCTTCAAGGGGGGGACAGGCCTTCAAGGGGGGATAGGCCTTCAAGGGGATCAGGCAGGCAGGCCTTCAAGGGGGGGACAGGCAGGCAGGCAGGCCTTCAAGGGGGATGCAGGCCTTCGAGGGGTGCAGGCCTTCGGGGGGGAGTGCAGGCCTTCAGGGGTGGGATGCAGACCTTTAACGGGGGGCCTTCAGGGAGGGGGGCCCTGGGGTAGAAATACACGGAGGGAATGGGGGGGTTCAAAGAGACGCGCATATGCCGGACTTTGGGTTGGAAGAAATAATGGGTCTGAAAATAGAGAAGAGGGAGAGAGATGATGGACCATGGTTTTTAGAGAGGGAAGGAACAGAAAGGGAGAGAAGTTGGACACAAGGGATGGTATGGGGGGGGATAGAGATACTAGATAGGAGGGTAGTTGGGAAAAGAAAGGGAGAGATGGTGGACCCTGGGGTGGTGGGGAAGGAGGGAGAGATGCTGGATGAAAGGGTAGTTAAGAAAAGATGGATCTGTGGAGGGAGACGAAAAAGGAAAGATGCCAGACCTCCTGGGGAGGGAAGGGAAACAGGGAGGACAGAGATGGCAGATGGATGGTTAGCATGCAGAAAGAAGGAAGAAGGAGACTCTGGCAAGCAAGTTATCAGAAGACAACCAGAGCCTTGGACCAACAAGATTTGAAAAATAACCAGACAACAAAAGGTAGAAAAACTAATTTTATTTTCTGTTTTGTGATTACAATATGTCAGATTTGAAATGTGTATCCTGCCAGAGCTGGTGTTAGATCGCAAACATGAGCTAGGATTTAACAGAGAGAGGAAAAGTATTTTTTGTTTCTTTATTTTACTTACACCACAGTGCCAGTGTGGTTAGGAGAAGCCAAAGGGGGTGAAAAAGCTATAAAATAAACCCACCAGGATGTTTGAAAAAAAAACAAAAAAAACCCACCCAATTGGCCAGGAAAGTTGAATCGAAAAACCAATTCAATAGGCTGAATCGAATCGAAATTTTATTTTTTTTTCTTGAATCAGGCAGCACTAGTTTACGCTACTGTCTTAGACTTTAGGACCTGGGATTGGGGAGAGATGGCATCCTCAGTACTTTATAATGCAAGTGAAACGAGGATTTGGTCAGACTTTTGAAGGGTCTGCAGAAGAAAAATATTGTATAGGCTGGGGACATGAGACAGCAGGAAATGGGAACTTTTCTTCCTTCTATTTTTGTGAATGGCAAGGCTGAGGATGTCAGAGAGTTCAGTTAAAATATGTGCTTTATAAGAAAATATAATAATGTGTTTTGTAAAGTTTATAGCATAGCTGGCCTACCCAGTGAGGTGTTCCTAGTGGTGGTGGTGTCAGCATGTCAATGTGTTGAGAGGAAGAGGTGGTCTGGGAAATTCTGCTGAGCAAACTCCGGGCCCATTTCCACCCCCCAGTTAGTCCACTCCACTCAACTGATTCACACACTGAGTGGGTCTTTGGGTGTTGTGCCTGGGTAGTTGTTTTGGGATCTCTTCCAGTGGTTTGTCAGTATCTCCTTGTGGTCCAAGGAAGAAACTTTGTTAACCTTAGCATTGACCTTCAGAATATGTTTGTAACAGTGCTGCTTGTGTGGCATTAGGCTATGTAGTGATCGAAAGAAAAAACCAGACCTTTGCACATTTTTGCACTATATGGTGGGTGTATGAGGAGATTCACATTTCCTGCACAGCTAAGTCCTTGTGAAGTTACCTTGTTCTTTTTGTATTTGACATCTAGCAAGGTCTCTGTTTGGAAGGAAAGATCTAAGCTTAAAAATGAAGTGGCCAGAAGTTATGGTAAAAGCAGATAGCGTTGCTGATTTTAAGAAAGGTTTGGACAAATTCCTGGAGGAAAAGTCCCAAGTCTGTTATTAAGACATGGGGGAAGTGTCTGCTTGCCCTGGATCGGTAGCATGGAATGTTGCTACTCTTTGGGTTTTGACCAGGTACTAGTGACCTGGATTGGTTACCATGAGAATGGGCTACTGGGCATGATGGACCATTGGTCTGACCCAGTTAGGCTATTCTTATGTTATGTTCTCATCTGTAGGGGGCTTTGTTTTCACTTCTTATTTTAATGTATTTTTTTTCTGGGAACTTATCAGTGTTTTTTAGAATGGGAACAAAAATGGAAGAGAATTTATGTGTGTGGAATGGGTGGGGGTTACTAATTTCTTCAGCTAAATAATTAAATCCACCTCAACCAGACATAGGAGAATTCACGCACCATTCACACACCCTCCAACCAAAATCATCAAAAGAAAAAAAAAATTTGACAACTTCCTAACCCTCGACCCCAACTCTACAACCTATTGACCTCGACCACAAACTACAAAACCTTCAAAAAAGAAATAAAAACCCTTCTATTCAAAAAACACATAAAACCAAACTAACACAATCAGAACTGTCCCAAGCATCACCTGCAACTTCTGATGTACTTCTGATGTCATGACAATTCAGAAATAATTTATGTTATGTTTGGAATAATGGTTACATATATGAGGTTCAATAAAAGAAAATTTTTAGTGCCTGTTTCTATTATGACCATTTATTTTTCATGGTTATTACAAAAAATATTTTTTTACATGGTGGGGGGGGGGTGTCAAAAAATGATGGGCCCCGGGTGCCACATACCCTAGGTACGCCACTGGTAACATATGACTCCATCAGTGGTCTGGCACTTGTGATAATTGACTCCCTCATAAGAACAGACATCAGGTAAGGGGGCAATGTGACAACGGAATTGGGTTCTGTACAGGAGGGCCATTTCTACCTGATTTCCATTAGACATGGTTTACAGGACTCAAAGGGTTGTGCCTGAGCTTCTGGCACAACAGGAAACAAATACAAAAGGAAGAAGCATAAGATAGTAAGAAGAAAACAGCAATCAAATATGACACATAGGAGCATTCGGCAATGTATACATAGAAAACCCATTTGTCACAGAGTAACTCTCAATGTACATAGAAAATTGGGGCAGTGGTTCATCACAAACAGTCAATCTAACTTAAAACTCTTGCTAAGGCTGTTAGTTCAGCAGCTCCCTAGCAGAATAATAGTATAATAGTAAAAGTTCAAAACACTCTTGGGATCCTGGTGATCTTCAGCTGCAGATCTGTTTTGCCCGGGATGGTCTGTCAAGTAGCAGCGGGTTTAATCCTGCTGTAGTGGAACCATGTTTCATGTCTGGACACCTTAACAGCTGTGGGAGAAGAAATTAGAACAGTGAAAGGCCCTTTCCATTTAGGTACTAGAGGGTCTGACTTCCAGGTTTTTAGCCATACTGTGTCCCCAGGAACATATCCATGAACCTGAGTGGCTATTAGTAAGGGAGCTCGCTCTAGAACCCATTTATGCAGTTCTTGGAGGGTTCTAGCTAGGGACTGAACCTGGCTCTGGAGGATGTCTGAACCCAGGATAGTAATGGATCCAGGGTCGGGGTTCACAATTGGGGGTGGTCGGCCAAACTTCTCATTTGTTACTTCTATAACTTTTCTAGAATTATTATTGGTCCTAAGCTAGCATTTTGTATAGGTTCAGGGGTATAACTTATAGTCCTATAGGAAGCTAGTTCATTTACCTGCTTATCTAAGCCTTGCAGTTAAGAACATAAGAACATAAGAAGTTGCCTCCGCTGAGGCAGACCAGAGGTCCATCTCGCCCAGCGGTACGCTCCCACGGCAGCCCATCAGGCCCATTGCCTGAGCAATGGTCCCAGACTATCCCTATAACCTACCGCTACTCTTATCTGTACCCCTCAATTCCTTTATCCTCTAGGAACCTATCCAAACCTTCTTTGAAGCCTTGTAATGTGCTCCGGCCTATCACAGCCTCCGGAAGCGCGTTCCATGTGTCCACCACCCTCTGGGTGAAAAAGAACTTTCTGGCATTTGTTTTAAACCTGTCCCCTTTTAATTTCTCCGAGTGCCCCCTTGTACTTGTGGTTCCCCATAATCTGAAAAATCTGTCCCTGTCTACTTTTTCTATACCCTTCAGGATCTTGAAGGTTTCTATCATGTCTCCTCTAAGTCTCCACTTTTCCAGGGAGAACAGCCCCAGCTTTTTCAGTCTGTCAGTATATGAGAGGTTTTCCATACCTCTTATCAGTTTAGATGCTCTTCTCTGGACTCCCTCAAGTACCGCCATGTCCTTTTTGAGGTATGGCGACCAATACTGGACACAGTACTCCAGATGCGGTCGCACCATTGCACGATACAGTGGCAGGATGACCTCCTTTGTCCTGGTCGTGATACCCTTCTTAATGATACCCAACATTTTGTTTGCTTTTCTTGAGGCTGTGGCGCACTGTGCCGACGCCTTCAAAGATGTGTCCACCATCACTCCCAGGTCTCTTTCAAGGTTACTTACCCCTAGCAGTGATCCTCCCATTTTGTAGCTGAACATCGGGGGTTTTTTTCCCTACATGCATGACCTTGCATTTCCCTATGTTAAAGTTCATTTGCCATTTTTTGGCCCATTCTTCTAGCGTCGTTAGGTCCCTTTGCAGATCTTCGCAGTCTTCCATGGTTTCAACCCTGCGGTAGAGTTTGGTGTCATCCGAAAATTTAATAACTTCGCAATTTGTTCCCGCCTCCAGGTCATTAATAAATATATTGAACAGGAGCGGTCCCAGCACCGACCCCTGCGGAACTCCGCTCATGACCCAATGCCAGTCTGAGTAATGGCCCTTCACTCCAACCCTCTGTTTCCTGTCTGCCAGCCAGTTTTTGATCCATCGGTGGACCTCCCCTTGCACCCCGTGTTTCCACAGCTTTTTAAGCAGTCTTTCGTGCGGTACCTTGTCAAAGGCTTTTTGAAAGTCAAGGTAAATGATGTCAATGGATTCCCCTTTATCCACCTGTCTGTTTACCCCCTCAAAGAAGTACAATAATTTTGTGAGGCATGATCTACCCTTGCAGAAGCCGTGCTGGCTCGACTTTAGCTGTCCATTGTTTTCTATGTGTTCACAGATACTGTCTTTAATCAGTGCTTCCATCATTTTTCCTGGGACCGAGGTCAAGCTCACCGGCCTGTAGTTCCCCGGGTCCCCCCTTGAACCCTTCTTGAAGATGGGCGTGACATTTACAATTTTCCAATCCTCCGGGATCTCTCCAGTTTTTAAGGATAGGTTACATATTTGGCGAAGTGGCTCTGCTATTTCGTTCCTTAGTTCCTTGAGTACCCTTGGGTGAATGCCGTCCGGATCTGGCGATTTGTCGCTCTTTAGTCTGTCTATCTGCCTGAGGACATCCTCTTGGCTTACCTCTAGTTGGACCAGCTTTTCATCCCGATCCCCATTTATGATGTCCTCCGGTTCCGGAATATTGGATGTGTCCTCCCTCGTGAAGACTGACGTAAAGAACTTATTTAACCTGTCTGCTATCTCTTTTTCCTCTTTTACCACTCCTTTTTTGTCTCCATCATCCAATGGCCCCACTTCTTCCCTTGCCGATTGCTTCCCCTTCACATATCTGAAGAACGATTTGAAGTTTGTTGCTTCCCCCGCCAGTCTCTCCTCATATTCTCTTTTAGCTTTTCTAACCACACGGTGACACTCCCTTTGGTGTTCTTTGTGCTCCTTTTGGTTGTCCTTTGTTTGGTCCCTTTTCCATTTTTTGAACGATGCTTTCTTGTCACTTATCGCCTTTTTCACTGCAGTTGTTATCCACGCTGGGTTTTTTGTTCGGTTTTTTTTGCACCCGTTCCTGAATCTGGGGATGTACAGGTTCTGTGCCTCTTGCACCGTGCAAGTTCTAACTTGCACCGTGCAAGTTCTAACTGTTACATGTTTAGGAGGGCAGGGTACATCATAGCTCAAACTCTTATCTATTTAGCTTACAATATGTTAAGACAGGGACATACATTTCAAGCAGATGATGTCAGCAGATTGTACACTGTTTCCAGCTATGTAGGCCAGAGTAGTATTTCAAACAACAGTTAACCATTTCATGACCATACACTACTATTATTATTTATCATTTCTATAGCACTGAAAGACATATACAGCGCTGTACATTTAACATTCAATAGATGGTCCTTGCTCAGAAAAGTGTACAATCTAATTTGGATAGACAGAACATCTCAAGATTGGGGAGTTTCTAGTAGAATGGTACAATGGGTAAAGGTATCTAACATTGAGTGTGAGTTAAGAGTTAAAAGCAGTTTCAAAAATGTGGTCTTTTAGCTTGGATTTGAATATTGTTAAAGATGGGGCATGGCGAATTGACTTTGGAAGCCTGTTCCAGGCATATGGTACGTCAAGAAAGAAGGGTCAGAGTCTAGAGTTGGTGGTAGAGAAGTGTATAGGGACTTATACAATGAACAGAGTTCAGGGACAAGGGGAGCATAGAAGTAGATAAGTGAGGAGAGATATTGAGGGGCTACAGATTGAATTTATTTATTTAAAAATTGTATAGCTTGACATATCCACAGTTCTAAGTGGGTTACATAACATTCATAATAACTAATGTCAAACAAATATTCAACATGCAATTAAAACATTTTAAAATGTACACTTTTTCTTGTATTTACTATGGGGTTCTTAATCAAAACTTAAACATGTCTAAAAACCCGCCCAAGTTGGCACCTGGATGACATAAATGGCAGGTTGTCCAAGTGCCGATAATCAAACCGACTTTCTGGACATGTTGTGGGACTTTTTAGGCCTCTGAATGCTGCTGTGTGCCCAGAGCTGACAAGGGTGTATCTGGAGGGGTGGTTAGGGCAGTATGTGGGCAGCATGAGGGACAACCTAGACTTAGTCGTCCTGCAACGATAATCAAATGTTTTACTAGACATCCTGGATGAAACTTAAATGTAAAAACAGGTATAAGTGCCAAAAAGGTATCCAAAGTGACCAGGTTACCACTGCAGAGACAAAGTAAATACCCATGCATACTCCCCCAGTGTTCACTGATTCACTGACCCCCTCACACACACCCCTCCAACAAAGTTCAGAATAAAAAAGTGCATACCTGTCTCTAGAACATTAGCACCTGGTATAGGAAAGCCTAGTAGAGCTGGACAGAGGTGTCTTAGAGAGGTGTGTGGGCGGGGGGGGGGGGGGGCGCTAGTGAACCATAGAGAGGAGGACCCATGCCCATAAGCCACTCTAACTACTACATTTATGGTGGAACATGTGCGCCCACCAGACCCCCCAAATCCCACTCTACTGCCATATAGGTGCCACCTGCATCCATAAGGGTTATTGGGGTTGTAGACAGGTGGGTATAGTAGGTTTTGGGGGACTCATTATAAACTATAAGAATGTTCTGGTGAGATGTTTATCTGGCACCTTTTTTGTGAAGTTCAGAGCAGTGCCCTCTAAGGTGTCACACTGCTATGTTGCCATCTCTGAGTGGCCAGTCCATTACAAGATTGGCCCCTAAGTGGTCTTGTTCTGGGCATTTGGGACTTGGCTGAAATTTTGGTCGAAAATGTGCTATAAATATAGACATCCTGGCAGTCTGGATGAACAATAGCCTAGATGTCCAGACGATTTTCGGAAAAAAAAAAAATATTGTAGATGTATTTTTCAAAAATGGATATTTTCCCACTGCTGAATTTGGGTGTCTAGCACCATACTCCCAAATCAGAGCAGGTGGTACTTTTTGCTAATCCGGTGCTTGTGCTAAAAATGCTAGTGCGCTTTAGTAAAAGGACCGAAAATTTTCCATAGAAAGAAAATCTCTCAATCTCGTTATCAAATGAAGCTTAAAAAATACATACAATATTATAGACCTGATATGAGGCTTAAATGATAACTTTAAGTCTAATAGGACACCCAAATATTTACATTGATGAAGAACAGGAACCCCAATCTTATTCAGCATTATAGTGGATGAAACTTGTAAGTCAGTAATAATAATAATAAATTTATTCTTGTATACCGCCCAACCACAAAGTTCCAGGCGGTTAACAATAAAGAAGAACTGTACAATCAGTGATGAGTACATCAGGTAAAAAGAGATAAAAAATTATATAATTTTTTGACAAATTTATCAAACAAGTGTGTTTTAAAAAATTTTCTAAAAACGTTATAAGAATCTATTTGACAAATAAGTGGGCTTAACCAAGAGTTCAGTTTGCCTAACTGAAAGGCAAATGTCCTATTCAAAAATTTCTTGTAACGACAGTTCTTGACTGAAGGATACACAAACATTAACTTGTTCTGAGTATTTTTAAATGAGGTGTAAAAATGAAATAGAGAGGTCCCGGAGCCAAACCAAAAAGAGATTTAAAACAGAGACAACCAAATTTAAAAAGAATAGGTGCCTTGAAGGGCTGATAAAATGGGCTAATGTGTAATGTAAAAGGAGTTTGAACTATATTCGGAAAAGGATGGGGAGACATAAGTGAATTGAGGAGATGGGTAATATGAGCATGGCGGCTCTTATGGAATGTAAGTCATGCAGCAGAATTTTGAATGGATTGAAGTGGTGAGAGATGGATGAGCGGAAGACCTGAAAGAAATACATTGCATGCATGAGGTGATAAGAGTGTGGATAAGGGTTTTGATAGTGTTCTTGGAGTGGAGAGGAGAGGTTGGATTTTATATAGAGGAGGAAGCGACAGGTTTTAACAGTTTGTTGGTTCTGAGTAGAATTGGAGAGAGAGGAGTCAAAGATCACCTTGAGGTTGTGAGTTGTTAAGTTCTACTGAATATCAGTGGTTAGTCCCACATAAATGATTTAATCAGCCAGAAGCATTTCTTTGCTGGCTAAATAGCTTTTAATTTCATCCCCATAGTGACCATGACAGCATATATGCATGCACTACATCATAATATTTATTTATTGGGATTTATTAACTGCCTTTATGAAGAGAGTCATCCGAGGCAGTGTACTAAAAAAGGGATAAAGGATTGAGGACCTGATTTACTGCCTATGCCTATGCCTATGCCTATGCCTATGCAGGTATTTTTAGTTTTGTATACATGCACCACCAAGTATATGAAATATAAAAAACTGAAAAGCACTGTGTGTACTAGAGAGCTACCATGAAGGATGACCGTGTAGCAGGAAACCTCCATTTATGCCTTCCTCTGATTTAATCATAATTTTCTATCAAAGCTCCTTTTCAGCTTTCAGACAACAATAAATAACAGGGAGCTGGAAGAATGCTTCCCAATATGACTTGATGCACTTTTTGAGCAGGCGGTAGGGAAACTGCCAACCCTACAGTGCTGCAGTCAGAGCCTTAGGCTACACTTTGCAACCACCTGTGAATGAAAGCCCCACAATAGAGCTTCCTGGAGATAAGTACTGTCCTCAATTTGTATTTGTAGTTAATGTCAGTAGGATGCCATTTAAATTTTATAACCTAGCCTTATCTGACCTAGTAATCATGATGAGGTTTGAGAACAAATAATTAACTTTAATTTGTGGTTGCTTTTGCTGACATTGAAATGCCAACTCACTTTAGTAAATGCTGATATTGCTAGAATTCAGGCAGGCAAGAGGAGGCAGCAGATGGTATAGATATAATATGGGATTGCACAGGAAAGAATCCAAAACACTTATGAACTCTCCAGTGATGTCAAAGGCAAAATAGAGAACTCTAGGAGTTCAGGTGGAGAAGATGGCTCTGGTGATGGAAAGGAGTACAGCAAATTATTATCAGACAAAATCATGCTGAGAATTTAAGACAGTATGCAGGAAGAGATTAATTGAATAAGATTAACTGGTTATCTTCATATTCAATAGAACTTGACTGACTAAAATTAAACCATGCTATGGTTACATTGTTGTTTTCTACCTGGAAAACACTATGCAAACAATTATAAGTGTAGTTTGGGATGGGCAGAGGGGGGGGGGGGGGCAGCCCTGCCCAGCCCAGCCCAGCATATTGCAGGTGCTAATGCTGATTTAATCCTCCACCCCCACTGCCAATTTACATATGCAAACCACTTTGATTATACCCATAGAAAGGCAGTAAATCAGGTCCTCAACCTTTATCCATTTTTTAGTACACCGCCTCGGGTGACTGTCTTCATAAAGGCAGTTAATAAATCCCAATAAATAAATATTATGATGTAGTGCATGCATATATGCAGTCATGGTCACTATGGGGATGAAATTAAACAGGATCATTTGTTTAACTTTTAAACAGTTAGGTTTCTTAGTTAATCACCTTTATTCAAACATGCTCTCATCAAACATACCTTCCTCTAGTTCAAAACTGCACTCTATGGTATAATCTAGGTTATTTAAATCAGATACTTCCATACCAGTTTCTCCTCTGTCCTATGGCCCCCCACCCCCAACCTGTGGAAGCCCTCATTTCTCACAGCCATCTTGTGTAAATTCTTCCTCAGAATCTTCCCCTACCCAAGCTAACCTTTCTCTGGGAACTGGATTCCTTCCTTGCCTGTGTGCTTCTGGCTGAATTTTCTGCGCAGTAGAAGGACAGGAGCATAAACTCTCCCAGAGTTTGTTAATGTGCCTGGTAGAATTAGCTTCCCAGCTCTGGCTTGCTGCTCCTCCCCCCCAGCTCTCATTTGTAGAGGCTTTACTCTTCCTGGGTGCAAGTCAGCTCTGCTGGCTCCTCCCATCCCTTTAATCCTCTGTTTGTCAGCCTGCACTGTTGTAGGATTAAAGTGAGTTTTTCCCTCTGCAGATTTGTATAAAGAATAATAGGAAAATATAGTGGAATTTTGGACTGCTGCCGCACTATTTCTTATTCTCTGCCTTTTTGGTATGCCTCCTGTCTGCTTGCCAGACTTTACAGTTCTATTTCTTTCCCTAGGAATAGGCACTGGTTTAGCACAAGTAGGGCTAGCCGCAGGGGTTGTGGATGTTACAATATATAGCTAGGGAGTAGGGATAGGTTGTCTTTTACCAATAACAGTGCACACTACCCCCTAATTCTAACTAATGTGCACACTTTGTTATAGAAGAGTACCATTTTCATGTGTAAATTAACTTCTAAATTGGTGCTTAAATGGTGCTATCAATGATTGGCATTAACAAGTACTAACGTGCAGTTATGTGCCAATATTTGGCCAGGACCCATTTAAGTGTATTATGACATTCTCAGCTAAATATTGGCCTGGACCTCTATAAGTTATGGCAATTAGCACATCACAAGTTAGCCCTGGATATTGTGGCAAGGTCAAGCCCTACCATGCACGCTTGGATCTAGTCCCCACAGACTGCCACTGATGTGTGCGGGTTTCACATAATAAACAGTGTTGTTTTTTTTCTTTTTGCACTTTCAAAACAAAAAAATATATATTTTCCTTGATATTTCTTTATACAGTGAAACTAGCAGCAAAATCCCCTTTGCTGATTTCAACATAGTCCATACTTCAAAAATAGAACAAATTTTCCAAATATCTCCAACAGTTCAGGATTTCTATATTCTTTATTCTAAAACAGCAAACTTATTTTACAGTTTTTGTCCCCAGGGCTGCTGCTTTAACACAGTCCAAGCAGCCTTTGCAAATAGGACCAAAGTTTGTTTCTTGCCCACAGGCAAATCCAGGCAGTGCTCCTGCTTGCACTCAATTCTCAGACTGCTACTACTATCCACAGTCAAATAAAGGACACTCTCTTGTGTCCAGCTCCAAAGATCACTCTCACCATGAAAGGTCACTTTGGGAAGCCACAAAACTTAGAGACTTGAAGAAAGCAACAGGTTTTATTAGCATACATATGCGACTCCTGAGCTCCAAGCTGGCTTCAGAAGTCCCGAAAACAGGACGTTACAGAGATATTTATACATTCTTCTGACTATACAACCGAATTCTAGAAAAAACTTTTCACGTGTTACTTTTCTTAACAATCATTGGTGCTAAGCTCACACTAGCAGGTCATTAGCAAGTCACTTATCTAAGCCCTGCAGTCTTTCGGTTACATGTCGTTTATGCTGAGATAGCCATAAGAAGTTAGAATGTCCAAGCTAACACCCAGCACAGGCAGGCTAGAACATCAGATAAGTTAGGTCTGCAGCTAAACATAATTCAGCATTTTATTAAAGAGAAAACTTAGTTCAACACTTAGGAAAACCAGTCCCAGACTCCTTCAGTCCTCCTTTTCAGGCTAGTCGAATGAAGGAGGAAGGAGATGAGCCTGATAAAGTTCAAGAAGGAGGAAGGTCAGGATCAGTTGTAGGGACTGGTTGATACTTGGGAAGCACAAGGGCCATAGCAGCAGTGGAACGGTCAACAGCAGAGTCAACAGTTCGGTGGAGCAGCTTTATGGCTATGGGGACCACACAGGACAGGCAGCAAAGGAGCAGAGAAGACAGGACGGCAACCAGCAAGATGGTCTTCATTGCTGAACCAGAGGGCAACCAGGAGCCGAAGGTACCAGAGAGCTAATCTGCAGTAAGGCCATGCCAGATCTGTACAGGAACATGAGCCAGTTTGGTGATACGATCCACAATTTCCTCAGTCACTTTACCATCGTCATCAAGTTCAAGACAGCAGTTGGAGAGGTTGAATTTGCCACAGGCACTACCTTCTGTCTAGAGCTAGGCAGTTCGAATAGATAGCAGTGCGCATTTTAGCATTCGCTCTGCCAATGGTACTCAAAGCTCGGGTGGTCTCATTATTTATCAGTTTGAGTACAGCTTGTAGATGAATAATGCGGTTCAGCATGTAGATTGGGGTCCGATAGCCCCAGGTGTCATCCTCGGCCCATGTGGCAGGTCCGTAAACAGCAATGATCCATTCTGCAGGACAGTCATCTCCCCATTCACCTATTGTAAGGGAATTAGTGGAAGTAGACCGCTTTTGGCGACCCCTGTTGTTAAATACAGGGGCTCCCATGTGTTCTGTTCACCATCGACCAGCAGAAACAGGAAGAAGCTGGGACGGATCATGCCAAGTACACATGTACCAGTCCAGTTAGCAGGCAACCAAGTGTAGGCAAACAGATCACAGAGCCAATATCAACTATCAGGACCTGGCCATCATTCATAGGAAGTTTCATTGAGCAGTATCTGAAGGGCGCTGAAGACAGTGGGAAGCAACAATGGAGGTTCGCAAGGCCCATCGTTAAGGTCGTGGACCTGGCGTAAAAGTGAGGGTCTGTGAAGTCAGGTTTAACATGTCCAGCTGCTTTGCCTCCCATGGCCACTGTTCTCCCATACCAGTCCCTCCTCATACAAAACAATTGCTAACATTAAGAGTCTGACCTATAGTATCAGCAAACTGTATAAACAGATTTCTAGTGATTACGGAAATATCAGTATCTACTTTCATAATTTCATAAAACTGGGGAAACACCACAGAGTGATGGACAGGAGCACTTGAGCGTGATACAATACAGAGATATACAACAGTACAAGCCTCCTTTGATGTCAATTCTGATGTCGGAGAGGAAGTTCCAGGCTGGCCTGGAACTTCGTCTCTGATGTGATAATTGACATTGGGAGGGAGGCTTGTATATTCGTGGCTGCATGCACCTGTTGCTGCATCGGCTTGGAGAAATCAGCTGCGGCAGCGGCTTGGGGGTAGGGAGAGAGAAAGAAAGAAAGGGGGAGGCAGGGAGAAAGACAGAAAGAAAGAATGAAAGAAAGGGGGCAAGGAGAGAGAAAGAAAGAAAGGATGCACAGTCAGAAGAAAATGCAACCAGAGACTCATGAAATCACCAGATAAAATGGTAGGAATAATGATTTTATTTTCAATTTAATGATCAAAATGTGTCAGTTTTGAGAATTTATATATGCTGTCTATATTTTGCAATATATTTAATGGGGTCTGGGGAGGATCCAGGGGGAGGGGGAGGGGGAGGGGGAGGTCCTGTCCTGTCCTGTTTTGAGAAAAAAAAAATAAATGGTCACATTAGCCATGGACCAGGTACAGCAGGACATGGTAAAAGATGCTCTTAAAGAGCCAGAGCAGCTAAGAGAGGCCCCAGAAAGAAAGATACTAAATCCCAATACTCAGGGAGTTCTAAACACTCCACCAGGAGCTCCAGAACCAGTAAAACATCCATAACACACAGAACAGAACAATCAGGCCAGTCAACAAGCCACTTCAGCAGATCATCCACAATTTCCATGTCTGTTAAATTGAGAATTGAAGCAGAAGCTGTAAAATCAAAAGCCTCTTGTAGCCAACAAGAAGCGAGCCTGAGAAAAGAAAGGCTCAAGATAGAAGAAGAAAATCAGAGAAAAGAGGCAGAAGCTGCTGCACACAGAGTGGCAACAGAAGCTGAGGCCACAGCATGCAGGGCAACAGAAGAAGCAGAGGCTATTGCAGGTAGGAAAGCAGAAAAGGCTTTCACAGAGAGCAAAAGAAGCAGTGCTAGACATCAGAAGGAAGTGGCACAAGAAGGAAGTGACTACCATTTAGATGCAGCTGAAGGTGCTGGAGGAAGCCAGAGGAGCTGACAGCTGGGAGAGTCAGCTTAGTCATATCAAATCAGAAGATCCCATACAGTGTACTGTACATTAGAATGTGTAAAGGCCCAGGCCTCAGAGCTAAAGAACAAACAATCACAGTCTGACTCAGAGGAGTCACTTGATGAAGGGAAAGCACATTCCTGAGCAACAGAGTCAAGCTCACCTGAGAGAAGCAAGGTTAAGAAGAAGCGCACCATTATAGTGGTCCATATGCAAGCACGCACATGGATGCACTGCCACTGTCTCCTGCTTCAGAAAGGGTCACCAAGAGAAATGCTTCATTTCAAGAGAAGACTCTCATGCCATAAGGGCACTTGGCTCAAGAGAAGACTGAACTGCTACACCCAATTCAGCACACTATAATTAAGTAAGAGACACCCAACATGTCTTACTCTGTACCTGTCTACAGGCAGACAGCAGCAGGTAGTCAGTCACAGTTACGCATCGCCAGTACTATAGAGATCTCAGAGAGATAAGATCTAGCGACATATATAGCATACTAAAAGACAGTGAACATGGGACTCACCCAATTCAATGACTGCCTAGAGAGGTGCCATGGGTGGAAAGCTGAGTTTAAAGATGCCATAGCAGTCGAGAAGCCAACCCCAAGGCAAGAATGAACCTGATGATAAGATAGTTGGAGCCTGAATCATCAGAAAAGATAGAAATTAAAAGATACATTCCAGCATGATGATGCTCGAGGCCTGCAAGAAATGTGGGAAAGGCTCGAACAACAATATGGCAGCCCAGAAGTCATTCAGCAAGCATTAATGAAAAAAACAGATAATTTTCCAAAGCTGGAAGCTCTCAAAGCCGATCCAAGTCTTCCAGGTCTGAGCTACCTAGATACATCCTGAGGCATAAAGAAGTTTACAGCCAAGCTGCCATATGATATCAATGAGAAATGGTCAACTCTAGGCATGAAATATAAGGAGGATAATCAAAGGAGATTCCCTCCATTCACAGTCTTCACTGAGTTCATTATAAAACTGGTAAAAAAGAAGAAATGATCCCAGTTTTACTACTACTGCTACTACTATTATTTCTATAGCACATCATAGGTAGAAAAATGGTATATAAAGGACATCAGTGTAATGCAAGTCAGGGGATAATCAGCTCTGAGGTTTATGAGCAATTCTCCCTCCCCCCTGTACAACTAATGTGTCTAAAACCTGGTTCGATTATTGGCGCTTGGACGACCTGTCTCACCGATCATCTAAGTGCCGATTTAGGCTGGTTTTTAGATGTATTTCTGTTTCAATTATGAGCCCCTTACTATATACATCTTTTGTTTGGACATATTGAAAATTGCAAATGATAGTCCATATATATATATTTCTTTTTTATATATGTTTATATTTGTGGTTTTTATCTTGATGTTTTATATGTTTGCATTTCAAACAGACCCCTGAAGAAGGCAAACATTGCTGAAACATGGCCCATGTAGGGTCTAGCTATCAGTGACTTTATTTCTTTGAATTGTGTCAGGTTTTCATATACAGTGTTCCCCCGGTGGTTGGTGGTTGGCGGTCCCGGTCATTTGTGGTATATTCTGACCGCAAACAAGGAGAGGGTAGCAGGAGAGGCAGGAGAGAGCAGCTGGAGCACCTCGAGTGCAGGAAATCACTTGCGGTACATTCCGACCGCCTCTTCCTGCACTAAGTTTTCTGGACTAGTATAAGCTTTGTGGTTAGCTTCTGAGTATAAACTTTCCCAACTGCAACAGACATGAAGCAGAACAGGAGATAAAGAGAAATATAAAAACAAGCCCTAAAATGGCAATTATTAGCCTTTTTCCCCAGATGCCAGTGTTACTAAACCAATTGGTAAAGGGAGTTAGCTAATGTTTCTAGTGCTTTATTGAGGGAAGAAATATGCTCTTGTTGCTCATCATATGCATCCATTATATAGGTGCAACATTCTTCACCAATAATAGCACATTTACCACTTTTGGAGGCAAGCAGATAATCCAGAGAAAGGGAGGAATCTAATGCAGTAGGTTCATTACCCATAGTCTCTACAAGTATTGAAAGTCTCTTTACAATTTGTACTAGATGTGCTACTCTATATGATGGAAGGAGAATTATATCAAATAGAGAATGACACGGTGACAAAATTCATCACCGTTCCCATCCCCGCGGATAACCGCGGGAAACCATCTTCATGTCATTCTTTAAAGAAAGAGGGAAGTATCAGAGTATGAATTTGCCACAACCACTGACCCACAAGCTTTGCTTTGAAGAATGCTGGTGTAGAAGGACTGAGGTTGAAATAGACACTAGAAAATGACATGGGATTATTTCCCGCAGTTATCCGCGGGGACGGGATAGGTGATGAATTTTGTCACTGTGTCATTCTCTAATATCAAATCTATCTCCTTCTGGGCCTGCCTGAAGGTTGAAAATATAGGAGTCATACCTGTGGCATCAGAAAAGTCATAAATCAAGAGCTGACCCACTTTCCATGGAGCTATCAGTAGGCACAATTCCCACAAAACCACCAACAATCAGCACAAGAGGGCAATAAGTAATGCTGTAGACCCGGGTATGGTAGAGGCTGGATCCATACCACCTTTAGCAGCCCCACAAGCCTGTGTGGGTGTTGAAGCTGCAAGAAGAGCAAGAGGCTTTATAATCCTTTTAAGGACTGAACTGCAAGCTTTACAGCACGATTGGATTGGTATCTGATGTTTGACTACTTCTTCACGACTTCAGATTTGGCAGCCGCATTTAGTGGGTTGTGCATCTTTACATATATGGTTATATGGTTTTGGATATACCTGTTGAAGACTCCTGAGGCAGGCCAGTTAGGCCGAAACATGCATATGTCGGGTCATTGAGTCCATGGATGTATTTATGAAATTTTGGATGAATAAAGGCATTTGAATTCATCAGATCAGTTGAAGGACATTTTCTTTGTGCGCATCATTCTGATTGGGACAATTCTGCTCTATCTTTGTGTGGTCTAGATTGCAAAACCCATAGTTGTAAAATAGGAAGATACAATTACATTAAGACTATCTGTATGGATAGTAATATTAGGTGAACTGGTACTAATATTATAAACACAAGTACTAGAACCAACAAACCATGATTCCTTGTCCTTTGGAGACACATAACATAAAAATCCAGGGTAAGGTCAAATAAAAACAGGTTCAGGGGAATGTTAGGATGATATTCAAAGTGATATGATTGATTCATATAATATACTGTAGTATAGCAGATTTAAGCAATGTGGAACAGTTACCGGTGTAGTTAAATTCAGGAGGCATAAGCCTTGTAGATTTCATTAGATACATAGAGTAATAGCACATATCAGAAATAGTCCAAGTGATAGACTTAAAAGGGAGGCCACCAGCATGGGGAGGAAGTTGGGCGCAAACCCAACAAGAAGTTACATTAGTAGCTTCAAACTTCATTTGCTCATATGGGTCATACTTAGTGCACTTTAACTTTAGAGAGTGCCCTCTCATTCTCTCTACCTTGGAGAGGGTGAACAATCTGTCTTTATCTACAAAGTCTATTCCCTTCATTAAGTTGAATGTTTCGATCATGTCCCCTCTCAGCCATCTCTTTTCAAGGGAGAAGAGGCCCAGTTTCTCTAATCTCTCACTGTACGGCAACTCCTCCAGCCCCTTAACCATTTTAGTCACTCTTCTCTGAATCCTTTCGAGTAGTACCGTGTCCTTCTTCATGTATGGCGACCAGTGCTGGATGCAGTATACCAGGTGAGGGCGTACCATGACCCGGTACAGCGGCATAATAATCTTCTCCAATCTGTTTGTGATCCCCTTCTTAATCATTCCCAGCATTCTGTTTGCCCTTTTCACCATCGCCACACATTGTGCAGATGGCTTCATTGATTTGTCGACCAGTACTCCCAAGTCTCTTTCCTGGGGGGGGTCTCTCCAAGTACTGCACCGGACATCCTGTATTCATGCCCATTTCTTGTGTGTTTATGTCATGTTGCAGATCTTCACAATCCTCCTGCGTCCTCACTACTCAGAATAACTTCGTATCATCTGCAAATTTAATTACCTCACTCGTCATACCAATTTCCAGGTCGTTTATAAATATGTTGAGGAGCACAGGTCCAAGCACCAAACCCTGTGGTACTCCACTCTAGTCCGAGTATTGTCCATTTACCCCCACTCTCTGTTTCCTATCCGTCAGTTTTTAATCCACATTAGTATTTCACCCTCGATTCCATGGCTCACAATTTTTCAAAGTAGTTGTTTATGAAGGACCTTTTCGAACGCCTTCTGAAAATCCAGATATACAATGTCTACCGGCTCGCCTTTGTCTATCTGACTGTGTACTATATACAAAATATACAAAATTCAAGTTTTACTTACTTTTCAAAGTCTTCTAAGGGATTCACTTACTTTACTCTTGTTCATCTCGACCAGCGAGGATCTACTTATACAAGAAGGTGTGTAAACAGTGCCACCAGCTGGATCATGTTGGCAGATCATCAATTAAGTTGGGGGAGGCTGCAATCCCCACTCAACTGAAAATGGACCACCAAAGAGACTTGCACAAGTATAAACAAATTTCCTTTATAAAACGGTAAGCCGCGCAAGTGCACTCCCTAAGCGTGCGTCTGTTTTCCGTGAGCTGTAGCACACATAGGAAATGCGCATGCGAGGCTTACGGTTCTTTCAAAGACGCAGCGGTGGCTACTCTCACGATCCCCGCCTGCGTAGGACTTCCGACGCAGATGGGGATCATGAGAGGAGCCACTGCCGCGTCTTTCAACTAAAAAAAAAATACTCGCTTTTAAAATCTTTAGCCGCGAGCGACAGCTTGCCGCACACACCCCAACTTCCCAATGCCAAGCGCCCTTTTAAAATCTTCAGGCGCAAGTGGCAGCTTGCCGCACACGCCCTGACCTCCAAACCCCCCTGCCGGCATCTATTTTTCCTCCTCCTCCATCTCGCATGCTCACAGCGTTTAAATGAAAAGCGCTGCACTGTGCTGCCACTGGCCTCAACATCTCCTCTCCACTGCGGCCCGCCCTCTCACAACTTCCTGTTTCCGCTAGGGTTGGCCGCACTGTAGAGAAGACACCGAGGCCAGCAACAGTGCGGTGCAGCGCTTTTCTGTGAGGCAAGTAAATTTCTGTGGGGCATATGCACAGGGGAAGCAGGAAATGAATGCTGCTGGATGGGGGAGGGAAAAGGAAGGGAACAGGTGGAGCAGGCAAGGGGTGGGTGCACAGGGAAGAGGGGGAATGCTGCTGCTACACAGGGAAAGGGGGAATGCTGCTGCACAGGGAAGGAGGGAATGCTGCTGCTGTACAGGGAAGTGTAGGTGAATGCTGCTGTACAGGGAAGGGGGAAATGCTGTTGCTGCTACACAGAAGGGGGAATGCTGCTGTTGCTGCACAGGGAAGTGGGGGAGGGGGGAAAGGGAAAGGGGCCAGGGAGCAATCTTGGTTTACTTTGGGGGGAGACAAAAGGGGGCCATGGAGCGAGACAGAAAGATAGGCAGGCAGCGCACGAGAATGAAAAACAGACACACAGAAAGACAGCAGGCAGGGAGAGAAACAGAAAGAAAGAAACACAGACAGGCAAAGGGGGTCAGGAAGAGAAACAGACAGAAAGACAGACAGTGGGAGGGAGAGAGACAAAGAAAGGAAGAAAGAGACAGGGGCAGGGAGAGACACAGAAAGAAAGAAAGACAGATAGACATATTCTAGCACCCGTTAATGTAACGGGCTTAATGACTAGTTATATAAATAAGAAGATTAAACAATTAGTTGTGCAAAGGGGGGTGGAATCACTCACAAACTTCAGAGCTTCCTGTAAAAACTGCATGCTCTCATGGTTCCTTTTGTTTCTCTATTTGAATAATCATTGTCTTCCTTTACAATGTTGGCTTGGTTTCCATTTCTCCATATATGTAGGCTGTAGCTGTAGCTATGTACAATTCATTTTGTCTCCTGTGCTTCAGTATTTTTTTTGTATCTCACATTCCAGGGATTTTAACTCTTCTCTCACCCATCACATCATAATCACTGCCTCATTTTCACTTCTCAACCCATCCTCCAGTCTGTGCAGCATCTGTCCTTTCCTACCTTCCCAACCCTCCAGCCTGTGCATCATCTGTCCTTCTCTGGCTTTCCAACTTCCCCAGCCTGTGCATCTGTCCTTCCCAACCCCCAACCTGTGCAGCATCTCTTTCCCTCCCTTGTCCCACAAGCCACACTTACAGTATCTTCTTCACAGGCTGCTGAGAGCAGATTCTATACGTTGTTGGTTGCATGATCCAGAAACTTTCCCAACATGAGGCTTACTGGCCTGTAATTTCCTACTTCTTCCTTGTCCTCACTTTTGAGAAGAAGGACCACTCATCTCCGATTCTGAGGAGCCTAATCTCTAAAGATCTATTAAATAAATCCATAAGAGATCCCAACAGGATTTTTCTGAGCTCCCTAAGTATTCTGGGATATATCTCATCCAGTCACATAACTTTGTCCACTGATTTCTAAGGTAAGATTTTTTTTTTTTTTGTTCTTATAAAGTTTTTACTTTTACTTCATAATTTATGCACTGTTCTTTAAAATCACTTTTTTTTTTAGCATTTTTAAGTGCCTTAGTGCCTCACATATGACTTCCCCACTTCTAACCACAAATCCTTTTATTGAAATATTTTAGATTTATTTTGCAAGCTTTTGAAAGTTGTTTCTGCCTCTCTGCACTGCTATATTGCTCTGGTAATGGCATCTTTTCCCTTCAAATTTATAATAGTGTGTTCCTATGGTAGCCTTTGCAATAGGATACCACAAATAATGATCAGTATGTGAGGTCTACATTTGAAATATTTGGAACTAAATTCCTGCTTTACCTCTACTATCATAGACACAAATGTGACAAAGATTTAATAAATAAGCATCTTTCACAGTGGGACAGCCCATATAGTATTGTAAGTGCATGCTTTTGGAATGCCTATGTATAACATACTTTAAGATAACAGTGCATCACAATTCCTGGTAGAAACCTACCCCAAATGCACAACATGGCTAGTAGTGCAGCTGTCACTCATAGAAAGCCATCATTCATAGAAACCCTGAAAGCTATAAAATGCATCCAGGCATGCATATCATTTGGGCCTGACTGATAGGTCTATGGTCAGAACTTAGTATGAAACACAGGAATTACTCATAAAGATTGCAGGATAGATGGTACTTACAACATTCCCTGTAAATGGAGTAGATTTGTGATGGTCATGAATATATCTATCATTATCCACATGTACTTAAACAGTGTTGTCCTCAAAGTAGCTGACAAGAGATGCACAGGCATCCTCTGTAAAGAGGATTTGTAGGGATATAGATAATAAAGCCCTGGTCCAGTAGCAAAGCTTTTATAGGGATACTAGTGTTTAAGCCCGTTACATTAATGGGAGCTATTAAAGCCTCCTTCCCTCACATGTCCCATATTTTCAGCCCCAACTCCAGCTCCAAACCCAATTTTACCCCCCCAGCCCCCTTCTCCAATCTTTTCCCTTTCAGCCCCCTTTTCTCACCAGCAGCATTTCCCTCCCCACTCCACTTCCCTGTGCAGTAGCAGCAGAAGCATACCCTCCCCCTTTCATTTTCCTGTGCAGCAGCAGCATTTCCCTCCCCAACCCACTTCCCTGTGCAGCAGAACTTCTTCTGTGCTCCCCCTGTCCCTCTTTCCTGCTACCCCGGTCCAGCAGCACCTCTTCCCTGCTCCCACGGTCCAGCAGCACCTCTTCCCTGCTCCCCCTGTCCCTCTTCCTTGCTCCCCTGGTCCAGCAGCACCTCTTCCCTGCTCCCCTGGCCCAGCAGCACCTCTTCCCTGCTCCCCCTGTCCCTCTTCCTTGCTCCCCCGATCTAGCAGCTCCTCTTCCCTGCTCCCCTGGCCCAGCAGCACCTCTTCCCTGCTCCCCCTCACTGCCTTCCAGACTTTGTCCCACCCCCACTCTACGAAGCCAGCTTACCTGCCTGCCTGCCATCCCCCTGTGCAGTAGAACTCTCTTTCCCCCCCCTCCACCAGCAGCACCTCTTCCCTACTCCCCGGTCCCTCTTCCCTGCTCCCCCTATCCTGCAGCACCTCTTTCCTGCTCCTCCTGTCCAGCAGCACCTGTTCTCTGCTCCCCCTGTCCAGCAGCACCCCTTCCCTGCTCCCCCTGTCCCTCTTCTCTGCTCCCCCAGTCCAGCAGCACCTATTCCCTGCTCCCCCTCACTGCCTTCAATACTTTGTCTCTCCCACACCCCCTGAAGCCAACCTGCCTGCCAGCCATCCCCCTGTGCTGTAGAACCCTCTCCCCCCGCCACTATCGCCACCGTGCAGCTGACCCCACTGACCCTCCAACTGCGAGATGACCGTCAAACCTACTGGCTCCAGCAGTGGCCGCATCACACTAAAGACACTGCTTTGCGGCCTTCCCATGCTCTAATTTCCTCTGCTTTGCTGTATCTCTCTTCAGCAGGGTGAACTATGGGGGTCGTCAGCCATTGTCACATGCAGAGGATGAGAAAATAAACTACTTGAGAGTCAGTGTGTTTGCTTTCATGGAGGCTGGTGAATTACAGCATTGATGATTCATTAACTTGCAGGACTAGTTGTTGCAAATGGATGGAAACATCTGTGGAGAGAGAAAGAGCTGGTTAGTAACAGGTTGTAGGTGGTTGGACTGAGCTTACCTAGCAGTCATTACCAGTGATCTTGTCAATCTTAAAGCAGTCATGGATGCCAAACTGTGCAGAATGTAGGCATCATGACAAAAGCCTAGGTAGCTGGCATATACACCAGTTATTATGTTGGAAGCATTAAAGACCACCTACATACATGGCGACACCAAGAAGTATTTCTTCATCGAAAGGGTGGTTGATCATTGGAATGAACTTCCACTTCAGGTGATTGAGGCCAGCAGTGTGCCGGATTTTAAAAAGAAATGGGATACACACGTGAGTTCTCTAAAGAGGTAAAATCAAGGGGGATGAGTCAATAGAGTGGGCAGACTTATTGGGCTAAGGCCCTTTTCTGCCGTCATCTTTTATGTTTCTATGTTTCATATAAGGGATAGAAAGGATTTGTGGTTCCTACATATGGCCTCCTTGCCAGAAGGTGGTGTAATAGCAATGTTTGTGCAATTTATGGCCCTTAGCACAGATGGGAAATATGCCAGCTCATATAAATCTATCATAGTTTTGTATTGCTGCTGCTTGTGTTCAGGGAAGAAAATGTATTTAGTGTCTCACTTGAGGAAGACCTGTAGAGACTGAGCTATGAAGCATGAGTGGCTGTCTGGTTTATATCTGCTGTTGCCCATGCGGTGTCTGGAAGGTTCCATTGGCCAGTAAAATTAAGTCATAAAGATGCATTTACTTCTTTGGGATTGAGCAGATGACAACAGACTTCCATGCAGGTGGAATGAAACATAGGTAGGCAATTACAGACCATAAGAAAGAACAAAAGTCATGTTAGGTGATCAACAACCAGGGCAAAGGCATAGGATCCAGGAAAAAGTGGTTTGCCTAAAGGAGGACATAAGTTTATTAAAGGAAAGTGTATTAAAGGAAACCAATGAAGAAATATTGTATCGGATTCTAACCATGATAAAGAAACATTGGAACCAAACGAGGAGATATGAGATCACAGGAGGAACGGAAACCTGCATTCATAGAAACAAGAGAGAATATAAAGACAGAAGTGCAGAGATTTAGGGTGGAAAATAATCTGAGAAATCAGAGGCTGACAGACCAGAGGCATAATATTTTGGGGGCTGATAGAGACCATACAATAAAAATAATCATTTCTGTGCAGAAGACATCAATGTGCCTAGAACAATCTCAGGAGAGAGACATTACTTAGACTGTGAGTGAAGCAGGAAGGCAGGGAGAAACAATGGGTAGGAGGTTGAAGATAAAAGAAATTGGATGCTTAAGAAGGTTAAAAGGAGCAGAAATTGTGGAAGGAGAGAGAGGACAAATGTAAAGCTGAAAGTGTCTTAGACCAAAATTTATCAAGTTGGTCTGAAGGTTAGTCAAAAGCTGCCATCTATGTATATTTTTTCCACTCAGAGAATAGTTAAGCTCTTGGAATGTGTTGCCAGCAGATGTAGTAAGAGTGGTTAAAGTAGCTGGTTTTAAAAAAGGTTTGGATAAGTTCCTGGAGGAAAAGTCCATATTCTACTGTTAAGACACACATGGGAAAAGCTACTGCTTGCCCTGGATCGGGGACAAGGACTGCTGCTACTATTTGGGGGTTTGCCAGATACTTGTGACTTGGATTGGCCTCCGTGAAGACAGGATACTGGACTAGATGAACCATTGGTCTGACCCAGTAAGGCCAGTCTTTAGATTACAATTTGTGAGCTTCTACTTATAACTAATTAATACTATTGAAATGTTAGATTTATACTATTATAACTGTGTAACTCAATATTATAATCTCACAAATGGAAGCATCTATTAATCAATGATTTTACAACTGAAATTTTATTTTAAATTTATGTCTGTATCAAGTATATTTAAAAGAACCACAGAACCACAGAATATATTTATTATTTTGTCAAATTGCAGAATAGTTAGAAGAAAAAATGTTTGCCAAAGTAGGTTTATAGAATTAGGTTTGGATTTTCAACCTTCAAGATAACACTGAATAAGTCAGGGGTCTAAGAATACTGACATTTATGGCAAAACAGGAAAATAGATGTCTATCGATGGGCCTGTATCTCTCATCATAGTTCATGACCCCCTTTCAGCAATGAAGTTAACATTACCTGCCTGATGTCAGGCAAAGCAATGATCACTGCCAGGAGACAGCCTGATAGTCCCAAGTCTCCAGTGCCAATGATGGTTGTTTGTACTGATGCTATCAACATAATTCAATCACTGACAGGACTTTTTTCTCAAGTCTACTTTCCAGTGCTAGTCACAAGCCCACTCTGTTTTAATGCACTTTTCTATTCTGAAAAACATTAGCAGCTACAAAAAAGGTAAAATAAACCAAAATTGAAATTATCAACTGTAATCTGAAGATGTAACACATAAACCTGTTTTTTTTGTTCTTTGATTTATTTAAGATTTAACACAATATACAAATTAACCTAGTTCTAGGACCAAATTAATGCAAATGTAGTTGTTTAATGTTGAAAGCCAAACTTTTTCATAGTCCTTTTTGGAGATTATTTGGGAACCTTCTCTAAAGTTTAAAATATTTGATGAAGTTGTCCAAGCCTCTTAGCAGCTTTTAATATTTATCATCAAAATATGTTAAAATGAATATAGAGTTTCTTTAATAAGCTATGCAAATATATAAGAATTTTGTAAGCTTTCACTTTTGCAAATTGGACATTAAAGAGAAAATTTACCCCACCCCCTTTTACAAAACCATAGCACAGTTTTTAGTGCCGGCTGCGGCAGTAATAGCTCCGATTCCTATGCTGGTGTGAAAAGTTCAAAAAGCTGCATATGTGCCCTTATAAAGCAGGATCTCAAAACCAGCCTCAAAAGGGTATAAATAACCATACACAAATTTATACCTAAGTCACCTAGATTATGAGAAAAAAAATGGTACTTATTTTTAATGTAAATCATATTTATTAAATTTCAAATACAAACAAAATAGTAAAAAAAAAAAAAATCATTTCAAATACAAGAAGAAAACCAACATTTACAGAGTTAATATATAATAAACATTATCACTAAAAGCAAATATACCCAATTCCCTCCCCTTTTCCCCCATTTTAGAACTGTAATTACTTGATTACTGCACAGTGTAATATGTACCTAAATAATATGCGACTGAGAGTGTGTGGTGTTAATGTATCTAAATAAGATTGCCAAATAGTAAAAAATTGTCTTCCCTGTCTAATGTCCCATTCTGATAATTGCATACTTTCCATTGTTAAAATGTGTAACGTTCTAGAACGCCATTGATTATATGTTGGTCTTAAAGGTCCAATCCAAAGATAAAGTATGACTTTCAAACCTGATAAAATTGTTCTTTGAAGAAAGCCTTTTAGGCCTCTTGGAATAGGATGCTTAACATCAAAAATCCAAAATATATTATAACTATTGCAATGCCAATCAATTCCCCACATTTGCTCAAAACATGTGAGATAAATTAGCTTCTTTTAAAATTAATTTTAAATTACTTATTTTTATTTTTAAAGACACACAGAGGGACATTTTCAATATAATATCTAAATCCGAAATTAAATGGTGCCCAGAAGACGTCCAAAATCTAAACAGCAATAATTAAAAAACACTTAATACTAATGGTGTGTTTTGAAAATCACTGATATAAATGACCTTTATGTGAGGAAAAGAAATGAAAACAAGAGTGATGAGGAAAACATAACATAACATAAAAACACACTTGTATACCGCAAATACCGTTAAGTTCTATGCGGTTCACAGAGATTAGCAATATAAAGATTCTGTAAAAAGATGTGTCTTTAAAGCATACCAAAACTGTTGATATGAATTTGAAAATGTGAATATGTGAGTCAGATCCCTAATCCATGAAGCTGCCTGAAAGGACATTAGACATGCTAAACAAATACTTCTGTTCTGTGTTCACGGAAGAAAATCCTAAAGAACCACGATTAGCTAGCAAAATTACACATGAGAATGGTATAGATACTGTGTTATTAATGGAAGAAAGTGTTTATGAACAACTTGAAAAACTGAAGGTAGACAAAGCCATGGGATCAGATGGCATCCATCCCAGGTTACTGAGGGAGCTCAGAGAGGTTCTGGTGGCTCCACTTAATAATTTATTCAATAAATCCCTGGAGATGCGAGTGGTTCTGAAGTAAGGCTTACAGGCCTGTAGCTTTCCATGTCATTTCTGTGACCACTTTTGTGAAGAGGAACTGCATCCACTCTTCTCCAATCCTACAGAACTACTCCCATATCCAGGGATTTATTGAACAAATCATTAAGTGGAGCTATGCTGAAGAAGTGTTGCTGAAGAAGAGGATAGTGAAATTCCTAGAATCTAATGGGTTACAAGATCCAAAACAACATGGCTTTACTAAAGATAAATTGTGCAAAATGAATCTGATTGAGTTCTTTGACTGGGTAACCAGAGAATTAGATAGATATTATAAGTGTGATAGATATAATTTACTTAGATTTCAGCAAAGCCTTTGACACGGTTCCTCATAGGAGACTCTTGAACAAATTTGACCAGCTGAAGTTAGGACTCAAAGTGGTGAACTGTATTAGAAACTGATTGACGTTAGAAAGTGGTGGTTAATGAAATTTGCTTGGAGGAAGGAAAAGTGCGCAGTATTCCATGCTACCATCCATTCTATTAAAAAAAGTATTTCCTCAGATTACTCCTGAGCCTATGACCTCTTAACTTCATTCTATGCCCGCTCACTCTGCAGTTTCCTTCAATTGAAAGAGATTTGCCTCATGATTATTTATGCTATATAGATATTTAAAAGTTTATTTCATATTTCCCTTTTCCCACCTTTCCTCCAAAGTATACACATTGAGATCTTTAAGTGTCCCCATATGCCTTATGATGTAGACCAGCAACCATTTTAGTTGCCTTCCTCTGAACCAACTCCATCCTATTTATATCTTTTTGAAAGTGTGGTTTCCAGAATCGTGCACAATATTCTAAATGAAGTCTCACCAGAGCCTTATACAGGAACATAAATACCTTTTCAACCTGTTTGGCCATGTTAAGATCATCACATACTATCACACCCAAGTCTCACTTCTCTTCTATGCACAAACATTCATCACCCCCTAAACTGTACTGTTTCCGTGGGTTTCTGCAGCAAAAATGCATGACCTTGCATTTCTTAGCATTAAATCTTAGCTGCCAAATTTCAGACCATTCCTCAAGCTTTGCTAGGTCCTTCCTCATGTTTTCCACACCACCAGAGGTGTCTATTCTATTGCAGATTTAGGCCCCTTACATGATGGTGCTGAGGAGCGCAAGTGTCAATCACAAGGTAGGCACCATTTATAAAATCACATCTAATGGTGCTTAAAGCGGTCTTAGATGGTGGTATGCATTGAAAATGTAAGTGTGCTCTATTTACACCAGGATTTTCTTAGACTAAATGAATGTGCCTAAGTTAGGTGCCTATCGATGCCTAAGTCAAAACATGCTCAATGTCTACCCACAATCTGTTCCTAACTATGCCTACTTTCTGGTAGACACCTACAAAGTTAGGCACCTGTCATCTAATTAATTGCCATTTAATTGCAATTTTCAATTACTGGTGCTGATTAAGGCTTTTTAAATAATTAGGCATGCTGATCTAAGTGCCTAACTTTAAGCATCTTTTACAGAATCAGGGCCAGAATCCATATGTTCCAGGGTCTGAACTTACCTAGTATTCTATCAGATATCAGTAGCAAGCTTGGTGTAGGCCATTTATTCTTATATATCTCAGTAAGCTGAAATTGCCTACCAAGTTTTTAATGTACAGTATTCCAGCCTAAAACTCTTTATTTTATTTAAGCATGTCTTTGATTTGTAGTAACTCCACCATCACCACATTTCTACCACTGTACTCACTCCTCTCTCACTCATCTTGTCATCTCCCTTTTGACCTCATCCACATGGCTCACCACTTTCAGAATCCCCCTCCCTCTCTCCACTGGTCAGGTTGTAACTCATAAGAACATAAGAACATAAGCAGTGCCTCCGCCGGGTCAGACCATAGGTCCATCCTGCCCGGCAGTCCGCTCCCGCGGCGGCCCAAACAGGTCATGACCTGTCTGAATCACCAGAAGGGGCTCCCTTGCCACCTTGGTTTCTCATTGAAGTCCTATCTTCCCATCGAAGTCCTAACCCTCCGGTCTTGCACATGCAAGACCTGGTTGGGTTTCTATACTTATTACCTGGTTAGCTTTCTATACTTGTGTTACATCCCAGCTCCTCCCTCAGTATCCCATGATCCATTTATCCCTCAGGAATCCGTCCAATCCCTGTTTGAATCCCTGTACTGTACTCTGCCTGATCACTTCCTCCGGTAGCGCATTCCAAGTGTCCACGACCCTTTGGGTGAAAAAAAACTTCCTTGCATTTGTTTTGAACCTATCTCCCTTCAGTTTCTCCGAATGCCCCCTCGTACTTGTTGTCCCCTTCAGTCTGAAGAATCTGTCCCTATCCACCCTCTCTATGCCCCTCATGATCTTGAATGTCTTTATCATATCTCCCCTGAGCCTCCTTTTTTCCAGAGAGAAGAGCCCCAGCCTATCCAACCTCTCGGCGTATGGGCAGTGTTCCAGCCCTTTTACCAGTTTTGTTGCTCTCTTTTGGACTCTCTCAAGTACCGCCATGTCCTTCTTGAGGTGCGGCGACTAATGCTGAACGCAGTATTCCAGATGTGGAAGCACCATCGCTCGATACAATGGCATGATGACTTCCCGCATCCTGGTTGTTATGCCCCTCTTTATGATGCCCAGCATCCTGTTGGCTTTTTTCAAGGCTGCTGCGCACTGTGCAGATGGCTTCAGTGATGCATCCACCAGCACACCCAAGTCTCTCTCAAGTCTGCTGTCTCCCAACAATGCCCCCCCAATTTGTAGTTTAACAACGGGTTCTTTTTCCCTATATGCATGACCTTGCATTTTTCCACGTTAAAGCGCATTTGCCATTTGTTTGCCCAGTCTTCCAGCTTGTCCAGGTCCCTTTGCAGGTCCTCACACTCCTCCCTGGACCTAACTCTGCCGCACAGTTTGGTATCGTCTGCAAATTTTATAACCTCGCACTTTGCCTCCTTTTCCAGGTCATTGATAAATATGTTGAAGAGTAACGGTCCCAGCACCGATCCCTGTGGCACACCGCTCGTGACTCCCCGCCAGTCAGAATATTGGCCCTTCACTCCGACCCTCTGCAGTCTACCCGACAACCAGTGCTTGATCCATCTGTGCACATCCCCTCCCACCCCGTGGTTCCACAGCTTCGTAAGCAGCCTTTCATGTGGCACCTTGTCGAAAGCCTTTTGAAAATCGAGGTAAATGATGTCTATGGGTTCCCCATTTTCCACCCGACTGCTTATTCCCTCAAAGAAGTACAGAAGGTTCGTTAGGCACGACCTTCCATACAGAATCCGTGCTGGCTTGTTCTCAGTAGGCCATTCCTCTCGATGTGCTCGCAAATGCCATCCTTGATCATAGCTTCCACCATCTTCCCTATAATTGAAGTCAGGCTCACCGGCCTGTAGTTCCCGGGGTCACCCCTCGATCCCTTCTTGAAGATAGGTGTGACATTCGCCAATTTCCAGTCCTCTGGTACCTCACCAGTTTTCAAGGATAGCTTGCAAACATTTCTTGTCTTAGTTCCTTCAGAACCCTTGGGTAGATCCTGTCCGGGCCCGGTGATTTACCGCATTTTAACCTGTCTATTTGTTTGAGGACATCCTCCTTACTTACCTCTATGTGCTCCAATTTTTCGGCCTGTTCCCCACTCATGAGCTCCTCTGAGTCCGGTATATTAGATGTGTCTTCGCTCGTGAAAACCGACGAGAAGAACGTGTTCAACCTCTCAGCTACCTCTTTATCCTCCTTAATCACTCCCTTCCTATCCCCATCGTCCAACGGCCCCACCTCCTCTCTCGCTGGTCGCTTCCCCTTTACGTAACTGAAGAATGCCTTGAAGTTTTTCGCCTCCCTGGCCAGCCCCTCTTCGTATTCCCCTTTCGCTTTTCTAACCTCTCGGTGGCATTCCTTTTGGCATTTCCTGTGCGCCTGGTGATTTTCCTCCGTTGGGTCCTTTTTCCATCTCCGGAAGGATACTTTTTTGTCACTTATTGCCCTCTTTACTTCAGTTGACATCCAAACCAGGTCCTTTGATCGCTTGTTCTTGCAGCCTTTCCTGAAACTGGGAACGTACATTCTTTGTGCTTCTTGCAGGGTGTCCCTGAATAGGGTCCAGGCGCTTGCCACAGTCTCCATCCTAAAGATGTTTCTGAGCTTCCTCCCCACCATTTCCCTCATAGCAACATAGTTCCCTTTCTTGAAGTTGAGCGCAGTTGTTGCGGTCCTCCTTACTATGGGTGTCCCCCTTTCTAATGTGAATCTGATCGCGTTGTGATCACTGTTGCCTAGTGGTCCTCCCACTTCTATCCCTCTTGCAGGCCCCCCTAATCCGTTTAGGATGAGGTCAAGAGTAGCACCCCCTCGCGTCGGTTCTTTGACTAGTTGCTCCATGAAGCAGTCCCTCACAGCTTCTACAAATCCTGTTTCCCTAGTGCAGTTGGAGTGACCCGTACTCCAGTCTATTCCCGGGTAGTTGAAGTCCCCCATCACTGTTACACTTCCTGTCCTGCATCCCTGTCCCTTTCTTTCCATCTCCTGCCTAGCATCTTCTTATCCCAGCTCTCTTCCCTCCTGCCCTCCCATGGGTCCATCTCTCTTCCTCTATCTCCATGGTCCAACATTTTGCTCCCTCTCTTTTCTGTTTTCTTCTTACCTCCCCCTTTGATGCTGAACAATGAAATGGAGGGGGAAAAAAGAGAGATACTGCATCTCTGCCTTCCATCCACATACCTAACATTTCTCCCTCCTTCCCATCCCAAGATCCAACTTCTCTCCCTTTCTCTTCCCAACTGACCCCATCCCATCTCTCCCCCTGCCTGCCTGCCTCCCTTCCCCAGGTTCACCATTTCTTCCTTTCTCTTTCCAACAGTTCTCCCTTCAAATATCTCTTTCCCTCTTCCTCCACACCAATGCTATAAATTCTGTGCAGGGTATCAGGATTATGCAGGTAAGATGAACTATACCATTTCTAGAATGCTTTTGAAGAGTTATCAAATGTATCTACAATTGATCTGGATCTCTAGAGAAGTGTTCCTCAACCTTTTGACACCTATGGACCGGTGGAAATAAAATAATTATTTGGGCACCGGTACCAGTCCACGGACCGGCAGTTGAAGAACACTTGGATAAGTCATGCTCATCTCCACTCAATCTCTGCCCCCAAACCCCGCCCCCATAATAGTACTAATTGTAACACCATTTGTTCCATTCATTTTTTATATAAACACACAATATAATTGTATTAACAGCACATAATGCTTAACCACAAAATTAAAATACACAAAGCACACCGTATGCTTTTTAACATTTATTCCTACCATAAAACAGATAACCCCATGCAATTAAATTAAATTAAATGCAAATTAAAAGTACTAATATTTAAAAACCCTAACATGCAAGGCTCTGCAAGCAGTACAACCTCAGAGGAAAAGAAACAAATGCATTTCTTCCTGAACAGACAAATCAATCACTAAATTAAAAAAAATAAAAGCATTTCCCCTACCGTTGTTGTCTCTCTCCCTCCATGTGCCTTGCCTTCTGGCATGCCCCCCGGTGTTATCTTTGGGACGGTCTACTTTGCAATCAATGCAGCATCTTCGGGCCGGCTCCCCAAGTGCTGCATTGCACAAAGCTGTGGGCAGCAGCTCCTCGCATGCGTAGTTTTCTGTCCTTACTCCAGGGGTGTCCAACCCGCGGCCCGACAAGAAGTTTTGTGCGGCCCAACTTCTCTCTCCCTCCGGCGGTAGTTTTCTGTCTGGCTCCCTTCTGCAGTCAACTGTGGGTGGCGTCGGCTCCTCGTGCGCGATTCATGGCTGATTCGGTAGCCTTCTCTCTGACGTCGTGATGTCAGAGGGAACGCTTCCGACACAGCCACAGATCGTGCGCTAGGAGCCGACGCCACCCACAGTCGACTGCAGAAGGGAGCCGGCCAGAAAATTACCCGCCGGAGGGAGAGAGAAGTTGGGCCGCACAAAACTTCTTGTCGGGCCGCTGGTTGGACACCCCTGGAGTAAGGACAGGGA